>NW_015162507.1:654000-660416 GCF_001447785.1 Gekko japonicus
TCGCGGGGCTTCCTCACACTCCCGCCGGCCTTGCAGGTCCACTGCCGGGCCCCTGATGGGGCTCAGCAGTGGAGCCGCAAGGCCGGCGGCGGCAGCAGCCGGGACCATTGGGGGCGGGGGCCTTCGCGGGGCTTCCTCGCACTCCCGCCAGCCGGGACCATTGAGGGTGGGGGGGCCCCTTTGCGGGGCTTCCTCACCAGGGCTCGGATCGGGGCACCAGGGGCAGAGTGGGCACATGGCGAAGCCCCGCCCCCTTCTTCTGGCCACCCCCTGCTTCCAGCCTCATTCTGTTGCAGAAGGAGGAAGAAGCAGGAGGGTAAGTTGGCGTCCTCCCCCTCTGCCTGGCTGAGGCCACTCCACATGGCCTCTGCAAGGACTCCCAGCCCCATCCAGGAGCTTCCCTGAGGTAGCTGTGTTAGTCTGTTGCTGCAAAATAGTCCAAGAGTTCAAATAGCACCTTTAAGACTAACAAATAGCTCCTTTAAGACTAACCTTTAAGACTAAGACTGAGTGGTGGGTGTGGCCTTATGACACACCTCCAGTGAATTCAGGGGCACCTTTAAGACTAACAAATAGCTCCTTTAAGACTAACCTTTAAGACTAAGACTGAGTGGTGGGTGTGGCCTTATGACACACTTCCGGTGAATTCAGGGGGTGTGGCATACGCTAATGAGTTATGCAAATGAGTTCCCCTAGCTCTTTTTTCTACGAAACGACCCCTGCTACTTTGTATGTAGCACTTTAAATATTCATTCACTTTATAAAATCATATTTTGCATATCACGGTTCCCCGGTTGAATCTGTAATTTTGATAATTTGGCAACTGGGAAGTCTCTTTGTACTTAACTCTACCCCATTGACATTCCTGTCCTCCCCAGGCTCCATCCTCAAATCTCCAGGAGTTTCCCAACCTGGATCGGGCAACCCTACCCCACTTGTGGCCAGGGGGGACCTGGCAACCATGCATACGCTAACGTCTGCATGCTTCTCCTACCCTCTGCCCTGGCAATCATTCCCTAGTTTCTAAGACTAGGCAGTTAGGGAGGAAAAGAATATTTAAATTCCATGACCTGAATGATAAGTTGTAATTATGCAAATAAAAGGTTCCTTTCCTACCTTACGGTTGTTTTGCTCCAGCTGCACCACAAAGATTATTTTTGTGTGTGTTTGTCTCGTAAAACAGGGATCTGGAGTGGGGGTAGAGGCTAGCCAGATCTTGTCAGATCTAGGAAACTAAGCAGAGTCGGCTCTGGTAAGAATTTGGATGGGCAACTGCCAGTGAAGTCCAGGGTTGCTACACAGAAGCAGGCAATGGCAAACCACCTCTGAACAGCTCTGGCCTTGAAAGCCCTACAGGGTCTCCATACATTGGCTGAAACTTAATGGCGAAAAGAAAAGAAACTGTGCAGCACTGCCAAGTCACCTAAGAAAGTAGCCTTGGGCACTAACTCAGAGGCCCGCCTGCTGCAATCCCACCGGTTTCATTTATTAATTTTAAGAACAGTCTATGCTATGTTTCCGTCAAGAAATGTGTTCATAGTGGCTTATCTAAATTAATTTTTAAAAAACCAGCAAACACTCTCCAGGCACTGTTGCTAACTGCGAGGGTAAGACAGGGCACAGTGAGAGGCATAGATTATGCTGGTGGCTGGGTAAGCCGGTGACTTGTAGCTGTGTTGTCAAGGCGACAGAGATGCCTCTCACCCACCCAGCAGTCTAGCAGAAAAAGGCCAAGGCCAAGCCATGTGATGCCTCCTGACAGATACTTAAGGATAGGTTTCCTAAGTCTGAGTTTTGTAGATGTGCATCCTGCTTTAGCTCCCCATTCCTCTTAGGGTTGCCAGGTCCCCCCTGGCCACTAGCGGGGTATGGGGGGAGGGTTGCCAAATCCATGCTGGGAAACTCCTGGAGATTTGGGGGTGGAGACCAATGCTCCCTCTAAGCTGTGGAGTCCTGTGAGCAAAAATTCTACTTTGTGAGCTACTGGCATTAAAGTTGTGAGCGAGCAATTCGGCTCCTGCCTAAATTAGTTTGCTCTGGAGCCCTCCTTCCTGAGCTGAGACAAAAAAGCTGTGAGCTGGAGGCTAAAAAGCTGCAAGCAAGCTCACACTAACTCAGCTTAGAGGGAACCCTGGTGGAGACTGGGGAGGACAGGGACCTCAGTGGAGCACAATGCCATAGAGTCCAACTTCCGAAGCTGAACTTCAGGAACTTCTCCAGGGGATCTTCTGCAGGGGAAATGATCTCTGTAGTCTGGAGATGACCTGTAATTCTGGGAAATCCCTAGGACCCACCTGGAGGAAGGCTTCCCTAATGCTGAATTATTAAATCCTACTTGTAAATTCTACTTATGGATGGTTATAAGTGATTGATTGGAGGGTCTGGGAGTTGTTTGGGGATTTTTTTTATTTTTTGCAAAAAAAAACCAACAACACACCATTAAACAGTGAAGAATGGTGGGGTGGAACCTTGGCTTTTTTTTCTCATCCTCTCCCCTCCAATAACCAACCCAGGAGGACCCATAATTTCTTCCTCCAGCTGGGGTGGGTGGGATTAACTGGGGTTGCCAGCCCCCAGATCGGGGCGGGGGTTCCCCCACTTCTGGGGGCTTCAATCTGCCCCCAGCCACCTGGCTGGCAGAAGAAGCCCCGCCCCGAAGAGGGACCACCCGCCCGACCACCTCTCTCCCTCCCCTCCTGCCCAGTTTAAAGGCCCTCAGCTGATTGGCGGGGACCACATGGTCCGCCAACCAGCGGGAGGGCCCTTTAAATCCAGGAGGGAGGGAGGGAGGGGGCGGTTGCGGGCAGCATGCTCGGCTTGCAAAAAGACCCTTTAGAAGTTTGGGAAAGAAGCAGAGCTGTCTGGGCTGCTCCTAGGATCAGTAGAAGGAACAGGCTCATGAGTATAGGCTTGCTTCGGGGAAAGCAATAAACAGCAGTGGTCGAAAACCAAGTTAACAAAGATATTCTTAACAAAAAGGAAGTACCTGGAGGATGCTGCAGATTTAAAGCATTTGGCCAACGTATAGAACCAGTCAAAGAGACCAA
The DNA here is from genome assembly GCF_001447785.1 of Gekko japonicus. NCBI lineage: Eukaryota > Metazoa > Chordata > Lepidosauria > Squamata > Gekkonidae > Gekko > Gekko japonicus. The sequence continues at coordinate 657,048 of NW_015162507.1, forward strand.
CAATGGGGGGAAATTAAACCAAATAAAACCCATAACACTGAAAGGCTCAGCTAAACTGATCAGACCCACCTATATCTAAACGATGGTGAAAACAATGACATGGTAAAACCCCTCAAAACAGCACCTGGTGAAATCCCCATTAAGCAGTCCATAAATGGGGTGCAACTGCAGAAAAGACCCTGTCCCTCGTAGACATCAACCTAAGTTCTGAAGGCAGGAATACACCGAGAAAGGCCTCCACCAGTCATCTCAGCAGATGGGCAAGTTAATATGGGACCTGGCTGTTAGCCATGATGGATAAATGGAACTTCCACGGGCAAAGGCAACATACCTCTGAGTTTCAGATGCTGAGACGACAGTAGGGCAAGGCTCTGGCCTAGGGCTGCCAACAAACCTGGAGGAAAAAATGCCCTACCCTTTTAATAGAGGCTTAGTGGGGTGTTATTTACCAGGTGATGTTATTTACCTCCAGCGTGTCCAGAAGAGGGCAACCAGGATGGTGAGAGGGTTGGAATCCAAGTCTTATGAGGAAAGGCTGAAAGAGATGGGTATGTTTAGCCTGGAAAGAGAAGGCTTAGAGGGGACATGATTGCAGTCTTCAAGTGTTTGAAGTGCTGTCATGTAGAAGATGGAGCAGATCTATTCTCTCTTGCTCCGGATTGCAAGACTAGATCTAATGGGTGGAAATTACAAGGGAGTCGATACCGGCTAAATATCAGGAGAAACTTCCTAACTGTAAGAGTGGTTGAGCAGTGGAACAGCCTGCCTCGGGAGGTGCTGGATGCTCTTTTGCTGGACGTTTTCAAGTGGAGGCTGGACAACCATCTTTTGGGTATGTTGTAGGTATGTAGGGCTATCTTTCAGCTATGCTCCTGCAGAGTGCAGGGGGTTGGATTAGATGACCTGCAAGATCCCTTCCAACTCTAACATTCTATGAATCAAACCTCCATTGCCATAACAACCTTCAACTGTACACATTAAACGTCTATGAAACAGACCCAGCGTTTTTTCCTTTAGCCCTGCTGGCAACCTACTTTGGTCTCAGGGCCCTTGCTGTGGGCCTTCTGATGCACCTGTTAGGCCATTACAAGAAACAGGATGCTGGACTAAGAACATAAGAGAAGCCAATGTTGGATCAGGCCAATGGCCCATCTAGTCCAACACTCTGTCACACAGTGGCCAAAAATACCAAGTGCCATCAGGAGGTACAGAAGTGGGGCCAGGACACTAGAAGCCCTCCCACTGTTGCCCCCCCCTCCCAAGCACCAAGAATACAGAGCATCACTTGCCCCAGACTGAGGGTTCCTATCTATACCTTGTGACTAATAGCCACTGATGGACTTCTGCTCCATATGCTTATCTAACTCCCTCTTGAAACTGTCCGTGCTTGTAGCCGCCACCACCTCCTGTGGCAGTGAATTCCATGTGTTAATCATTCTTTGGGTGAAGAAGTGCTTCCTTTTATCTGTTCTAAACCGACTGATCAGCAATTTCATGGAGTGCCCATGAGTTCTTGTATTGTGAGAAAGGGAGAAAGGTACTTCTTTCTCTACCTGCTCTATCCCATGTATAATCTTGTAAACCTCTATTATGTCACCCCTCAGTAATTGTTTCTCCAAGCTAAAGAGCCCCAAGTACTTTAACCTTTTTTCATAGGGAAAGTGTTCCAACCCTTTTTATCATTCTAGTTGCCCTTTTCTGCACTTTTTTCAATGCTATAATATCCTTTTGGAGGTGTGGTGACCAGAACTGTACACAGTACTCCAAATGAGGTCATGCCATCAATTTATACAGGGGCATTATGATACTGCCTGATTTGTTTTCCATTCCCTTCCTAATAATCCCCAGCATAGCGTTGGCCTTTTTCATTGCAGTCGCACACTGTCTCGACATTTTCATTGAGTTATCTACTACGACTCCAAGATCTCTCTCTTGGTCAGTCTCTGCCAGTTCAGACACCATCAATGTGTATTTATAGTTAGGATTTTTGGCTCCAATGTGCATCACTTTGCACTTGGCCACATTGAACCCCATTTGCCACGTTGATGCCCACTCGCCCATCCTTGACAGATCCCTTTGGAGTGCCTCACAATCCTCCCTGGTTCTCACCAACTAGATGTACCATTGTTCCGACCCAGCAAGAGTATTTTTTTAAGTTCTTAAGATGGTCCTTCAGACAGACTGTTTTCAGATCCGTCGCTTCCCAGTTGGTGGTGGAAAGTTCCATCAAGTGGCAGCCAACTTATTGTGACCTCATAGGATTTTCAAGGCAAGAGACTCTCAGAGATGGCCTGCCATTGCCTGCCTCTGGGTAGGGACCCTGGACTTGCTTGGTGGTTTCCTGTACCAAGTACTAATCACGGCTAATACTGCAGAAAGTCAGCTGTTAAAGCTTTATCTCCACCACATCCCAGGGAAGACTCCACCTTTTACATTTCTACCTGTTGTGGATCATTTAAGAGTATAAGAGCTCTACCCAGGAACAAAGATTCTTTTGAAGCATGTCAGGACCCAGACAGACTAGGTAATAACTGAACACTGATAGTAATTTGCTGACAGAAAGAGGATGCCTTCATTGGGGAAAACATAGCAACAGGGTGTTAGCTATGCAGGTTGAACAGCCTGTTTGTTTCCTGATGCATTTTGAACAAACTGTAAGGCAGTTTGATCAGCTCACCCCATTCAACAGATGTTGTTCTTACAAAGGAATCCTAAGCAGAGTTCCTGCTTTCTAAAGCCATGGACCACAATGGAATCAGAAGGAGGGCAACTTTGCTTAGGATTGCCCTGATAGTGCCTAGGCCTGCAGTCTTTGGCACAGTTAGACCATCTTCTTCCAGTAAGAGGTTCATGAACCATTCTTGAGGTGGTGTGAGTACTCACGTGACGTGTCTGTCTTTGCAGGCATCTGCTGATGTTTTGAACATCACCATACTTTTGCAGGTTTTTAAGCGCTTGTTTCTGACTTGCGCATTTTGCCTGTGTACATGGTGTTTTATTCATCAGCACAAATGCGCACATCTGTCCATGAATGCATCATGACAATTAGTCTCCCACAGCAGTCACGCTCTGATCGCACAGCAGTGTCATCCCATCATTCTGCAGTCTTCTCTGTGGCTTCCCACCCGGTCCTTGACAGACCTGCTGTTTTTGAGAGGCAGCACTGTAATTTGCGTGAAGGGATCCTGCTCTAAACCACGCCCACATTCCAGAAATGATTGACACTGGGAAAGGGAGGGGGAAGCAATCAAATCAATATGTCATCTCACAAACAACTGTATCACAAAAAGAGAATGCGTGTGCAGCTCCTACAAAATGAACAGCATGTTTACCAGATGTGAGTAACTGAACCATATATATATATATATA
>NW_015162507.1:660440-669680 GCF_001447785.1 Gekko japonicus
ATATATATCTTCCTTTGCTTTTCTAATTAAAAAAACATACAGATGCCAAATCCAGCAATGCCCTGCCCCTCATGCATGGTTCTGGCACACTGTCCTCTACGGTTGTGTTTTTTGCATTTATGCACTTCAAGGTGGTGACATTTTAATTTAAAAATCTTCTTTACAATCTTTAAAAACAACTCTGATAAAAGAGGGAGGTAATTTTGTGAGTGACTTATGGGTCACGCAATCCATGTTTTGAAAACTACTCTGAGAAAAGCGGAAAGTAGTTTCACGACTGACTTGCGGGCCAACCAATCCGTGTTTTCAAAACTACTCTGAGAAAAAAGGAAGGCAGTTTCATGATTGAAAAGTATGCAGGCGGAGAGTGATTTCAGCTAAGCATACCTTTATTTAGTTCCGAACAAAGACAACTGACGGGCTCGCAGGCCAGTTTATATTCATTCAGAAAACCCGCCACCAAGCTCACCTAAACACACCCCCTACTCCCGATAGGCTATTTACAGTAACCGAGAGACCCATTGGCCTCCCGGCTTGGGACCTAGCCCTTTCATTGGGCCGGCTAGGATCCTACGGACCCATTGTCTTTAGACTTGAAGCTATTGAGGAATTGTGCCTGGCCAGCCCGGGCAAGTCCGGGCATGTCAGGCTGAATACATTACAATGATTGAATTATGGGCCAGCCAATACATGCTCTAAAAACTACTCCCCCGAAAGAGGGAAATAGTTTCATGACTGACTTGCAGGTCAGCCAATCTGTGCTAACCACAGACCTGTTCTGGGCAGGGGGGTGGCTTCATGATTGGGAAAGCCAGATGAAGCCTGACCAGTCAGAGCTGAGCAAATCCACCTCCTGCAGAAAATCAAAACAGGCTTCTGCTAAACTTGATGTGGAGGGAAATATTTATTTATTTCATTTAAAACATTTTTACGCCGCCTTTCCACCAAAGAAGGTCCCTGAGGCAGCAAACGTGATCATGTTTGAACATTAAAACAGCATTCAAAATAATATATAAATAATCCAATACAACATATAAACACATTAACACACAACACCAAAACCAGGGAGGGGGGGGAATGCCAAACAGAGCCAGTTTGGTGTAGTGGTGAAGTGCGCGGACACTAATCTGGGAGAACCGGGTTTGATTCCCCACTCCTCCAATTGCACCTGGCTCAATGGCCTTGTGCAAGCTGTAGCTCTGATAAGAGCTGTTCTTGAAAAAGAGCAGTTTCTGTCAAGAGTTCTCTGAGCCCCGCCTACCTCACAGGGTGTCTGTTGTGGGGAGGGGAAGGGAAAGGAGTTTGTAAGCCGCTCTGAGACACCTTTGGGTAGTGAAGGGCGGGGTATAAATCCAATCTCTTCTTCTTCTTCTTCTTCTTCAAAAAAAAAACAAAAATGTCTTCACCCACTGGCAGATTAGGTTGCCAATTCCCACTTGGGAAATACCTGAAGATTTTGGGGTAGAGCATGGAGCAGGAGAAAGACCTCAGCAGGGTATAATGTCACAGAGCCCACCCTCCAAAGCAGCCATTTGCTTCATGGGAACTGGTCTCTGTCATCTGGAGATCAGCTGGAGTTCCAGGAGATCTCCAGCCCCCACCTGTGGGTAGGCAATCCTAGGCAGATGGTGCATGTTCCCGAAATACCAAGAGTTCAGGGCTATTTTTGGGCAGGAACGCACAGGAACGGAGTTCTAGCTGGCTCCCGAGTTGACCACGCACACCAGGAACTCATTAGCATAATAGGCCACACCCAACAGCAGAAACTCATTAGGATTGGTTACATTAGGGGTGTGTGGCCTAATATGCAAAGGAGTTCCTGCTACAAAAAAAGGCCCTGGGTTTTGACCACAAACAAGGTAAACAGAATAACAAGCAAAAGGTGGGTGTGGCTGGATGACCACACTTCTGGTAACATGGGGGTGCGGCCTAATGTGCTAATGAGCTGTGCTGTCAGGGTTGTGGCCTAATATGCTAATGAGTTTCTGCTGTTGGGTGTGGCCTATTATGCTAATGTGTTCCTGCTGGGATTTTTCTACAAAAAGAGCCCTGCAAGAGTCTATCTCCCCACAGACTCACTGCTAAAATTGTGTGCATCCGTACATTCCACAAGACAGAAAATTGTACTCCGCTGGATCAGCAAGCAGATCCAACTGCCTTATTTATTTGTAAATCAGCTTTCCACCCAAGACCGGCGTATGACATGCAATGGGAATTTTAAAAAACAAACAAACCTTGTTTTGGTCTATATAGCTTGGTGCCACTGCTAGTCCCCCGTCTCCCTTTCCTTACAACTGTTGGATTCCTTTTATCACTTCTCAGTAGACCCATCATCATAACACCCCTTTCCACAGCTGGTGGATGCTCTACACAGCTACCCTTTGCCCGGCAATGGCCGCGGAGGAAGCCTTTTCTTTTGTGCGCAGACACAGAGGCGAGGAGCAACACAGACAGGGGTTCCCCTCCCCAGAAGAACAGAGGTGTGCTGGATTTGTTTGTGGAACAGCGTATGCTTGAGACAGCTCTGTGGCAAGACTTTGAAGCTCAGCTTTGTCGGGGACAAAAAAGCATGGCAGGGTTTCCTATGCAGCATTTGGATGCAACTTTCAGATGGGCTTTTGAAAAACCAGAGGAAATGAATCCAAAGCTTGCCATATCCTTATGGGAGAAGACAGCCCAATGTTTTTCCCCCACCTACTAGATTGCAGTGAGAGTTGACTTTGTGGCCACCTGCACCTAGGGCTTCCAACACTGCCCAGGCAAATGATGGGAGGTTTGGGAGATTGGTGCCTGGGGAAGGTGGAGTTTGGGAAGGATGTGATGTCACTTTCAAGTGACAGTCTAGGAATTTCCCCTAATCATTACCAGAGGGGGGGGGAATTCCTAGAGCATCACTATGGAATATATTTCTTTATTCAAATATTTATACTCCATCTTTCCTTGTGGTTCAAAGAGGAAGACATTTTTGTCTCCCACTCCTCAGTTTCTTTCCAATGGGATACTGTGGCTGGGGATGGAGAAATCCCAAAAAAGCAGTTGGGAAACCTACCTGCACCCAGTTCTGTCATCTGCCTAGTGGCTAAATGCTGCTGACTTCCTAGAGCAGAGAGAAGCACAAAAGTTACAGATCTGATTTCTTTGGAAGAAGGAGCAGGGAATACTGAGGGTGTCTTTGTTTTATTTGCAAATATATAAGAATAGGATAAGTGGAAGCAAATGCACTCCTTTGGAAGGTGGCATAGCTCCTAACATATGCCAACATCAGAAACTGTCTTAATGCTGAGACAGAGCATTGGTCCATCTAGTTCCAGGGGTCTTCAGACTTTCCAGACCAAGGACCCATCCTCAACCCCTGGACAACAACATGGAACTCACTAAGCTACAGTCCTGAGACATGAAAAGAGGGAGTGAGAGTTGTCGCCAGTTACAAGCAATGTTCCCTCTAAGCTGTGGAGTCCTGTGAGCAGAAATTCTACTTTGTGAGCTACTGGCATTAAAGTTGTGAGCAGGTAGTTTGGTTGCTGCATAAAATTAGTTTGCTCTGGAGCCATCCTTCCTGAGCTAAGACAAAAATGTGTGAGCTGGAGACTGAAAAACTGTGAGCTAGCTCACACTAACTCAGCTTAGAGGGAACACTGGTTACAAGCCCAAAATAGTGAGTGGCAGCCCTCCCAAAATCCTGCATTGAGGAAACAGCTAAGAGCCAGAGTCTAGGAGAAACCTTCTTCCCTGCCAAGTGGTCTCACCTTTTCCTTCTGGCATTCCTCTCTACTTGCATGTTAAGAAAGGCGGGAAGTATGATGCCCTTGTTCTCTATGGATGCACATTAGAATTGGGTCCTTCCAAAAAGCAGCAAAAAGCAGCAAAAAGCAGCAAAAAGCCCAGCATATTGGGCTCGGAGACTCATGGGTTGAAGACCACAACTCTGTTACAGCTGGCAGCAGCTCTCCAAACTATCATGCAGAGGCCTTCCTGAGATCCATCAACTGGAGACTGAACCCTCTACATGCAAAGGGTGTGTTCTGCCAACAAACCGTAGCATCCAATTCCCAGACAGCAACTTTTTACAGTTTCCCTCCTCCAAGGTTCCACCTAACCCCATATAGAATCTTCCTACTCAATTCGATTCTGCTCCTGGTTTTAGCTGCATGGTGTCACCTACCTCCTTATAATCTATCCTTCCCTTCTCAGGGGCATATGGCTGCATACAGCTCAAGATTCCTTTGTTTTTATCCACATAACAATGCTGAGGGAGAGTGACTAGAGGGAGCTTTATGTCTGAATGGGGATTTGAGTTTGGGTCTCCCCAATTCTAGTCCAACTAGAAATAAGGCCCGTTGTGGAAATAAATACAACGGGATCTAGAAAGAGGCTCTGGGAGAGTGCTCTGGCTTTGGGCAAACAGTGTCAGTCTGCTTTTAAAACGTGAACCTGGGACCTGCACACCACCAGAATACAGCAGGTTCCATATGCAACTGACATTCCAACTGCCTTGCGGGGGGGGGGGAGTTTGAGGTGTGGAATGGAGTGAAGTCCAATCAGCTTCCATATGCAAAAGACCAGGTTGTCGCAGCAGTTGTGGTGTGGGCGGGACCCGGGCTTTGCCTTCTGATTGGTGGCGATATATGCTGAGGAGCAGTGCCATCAGCCATACACTAAGGGAGTGCATTTTAGAATTAGAACTTTGGCACCCACTATTCAATTATATATAAGGAGAGATGCTGTACCCAGAGACATATCTAGGAACTTTGGAGCCTTGGGCAATGCACAGTGTGACCTCCTCCCTACATTTCCACCCTTTATGGGCATACAAAGTAAATGCATTATTTCAAAGGCATGCCCATAATAAAGTGCTTCCCTTCCCTGCTTTTCCCTCTCAGGTACTCATGTTTTGTTTGAGTAATACCAGGCAATATGTAAGCTATCAAAAAAATCTGCTAACATCTAGACATACTAAAGCCTTCACTACTTGCTTTATTATACCAGTGCAACTAAATGTGTCCACAATACATACCATAAACAAATGGAACAACATACTGTGTCCTCTTGGTAGGTCATTAATTCCTTGCAGCCCAGACGAGTTCTTAGTAGCTGGCTTGGCATTAGGTTCCTGAATGGTACCACAGAACTGTGTTGCCACAGGTTGGCTGAATCAGCCCACAAGGCCCAGTTGCCACTCTTCTAAGGTTGCTGCAACTAGTGTTGTCAGTCGCCGTTCTGAATTTTTAAAAAAGTTATGATTGCACATGCTGTGACATCAGTTCCAGAGTTTACCATAGAGTTCCTGGTGATTCCTAGAGGTACCTGACATCACATCCAGGTTTTCATGGCACACGAGCCACAATGTGCCTCCCACGTGTTCTTCTCCCCCCCCCCATTGCCACACAGGCATAGCCCCTCCTGAGGTAGCCCAAGTTGGACCTACCACCATTCCAGTGGTGGGGAGGGGTCACTGTATAGCAGTGATGAAAGCACTGCTCCAGTGATGAAAGCTGTGGAGCAAAATTGTTAAAGCTGTTTTAATAAAAACAGCAATGGACAACAAAAGCCTATTACCCTTATAGTTCCCATGCTATGGGGCAAGTTGCCCTCTTGCACTATACCACTGATTCCACTATGACATATTAACCTCCTACAAGCTTGGATCAGTATTATACTCCAGTTATTGCTATCCAGAAACATAGGAAGTCTTTTGTTAAAGCCAGTGTGGTAGAGCATTTAGAGTGCTGGGACTAGGATCTGGGAGACCCAGGTTCAAATCCTCCACTCTGCCATGAAGTATGCTGGGTAAACTTGGGCCAGTCATTCTCCTTTAGCCTAGCTACCACACAGGGGCATTGTGATGATAAAACAGGGGGGGATAATGACATATCCTAGGAAGAAGGGTGAGATATACATGATGTAAATTAAAAAAAAAATCTTGAGCTTTGTCACAGGAATTCCAGAGACAAAACAGGACATGACAGCCACATTCACACTAAGCAAAAAATCCCAAACCCTGGACAACTTGTTCAGAGTGTAGTTTCCAACACTTAGGCATTACCGTACATGTCACAAGCTAGGTTTGATCCTGCAAGCATTTCTGAGTGTAAGATTATGCTGTTGTGATGCATATCAGAGAGCCACCAACACCCAGTGCGCTGCCCATCTGAACTTGCGCATGAGAATAATGCAACAAGCATCACTCAACTACTTAACTGAAGCCAGCTAGGTGACCTTGGGCCAGTCACAATTGTCTCAGAGCTGAGAGCCAGTCTGGTTAGGAGCATGGACTCTAATCTAGGAGAACTGGCTTGAATTCCCACTCCTCCACATGCAGCTGCTGGTGTGACCTTACTTCAGTCACAAGATCTTTCAGGGCTGTTCTCTCAAGGGCAGTTCTCGAGAAAGCTCTCTCAGCCCCACCTACCTCACAGCGTGTCTGTTGTGGGGAGATGAAGGGAAGCCACTCTGAATCTCCTTCAAGTAGTGAAAGGTGGGGTATACAAACCAATTTTTCTTCTTAAATAGCTGCAAGTTCCATGTCCTGTAATGACAGAGACCCTCTGAAGTCTCCCTTACAAATCTGCGGGATTTCAGTGCCTTCCTCTGGGCTGCATCATGGCCAATGTGTGTAACGAAAATATTTAATTAATATAACGCCTGAGCCAACCCACACGTTAAACACAGCCCTTTAGCAGACAGCAGGTGGCCAATGGCATGAGCACAGGATCAAGTCTGAAGCTCTGTCCATAGACCATGGTGATTCTCTGTGTCTGTTTTGGGGTCATCTGTACAAAAAGCTTTCAGAATCTGGCTGCAGCTCAAAATTCTCTATTCTAAGCACTCACAACAGGTGCGGCCGCCTGCTTATTATGGGAGCCGCATGCCTGCTTTCCCAAAAGTTGCCAACAGAGGGCGTTGGCATCAAGCGGAGTTGCTTCTGGACTGTACAAAGAAAATTATGAAAAGGTTTGTGATCATACAGCCCCCTTTGGAGCCAGGTCCTTCTCCATCTCATCTTTTAACCCTTGCACATCACTTCGCAGAATCCATCCTTTGTCCTTCATCTTCCCCTTCATCCTGCATTTTTAATGGAAATTATATTTCCCAGAGAAAACGGACCCAGGAGGAAGAGAAGAGGCAGGGGAAACGAGGTGTTGCTGAAGCCTTTTAGCCAAAGCAGGCCTTTGATGCACGCTGCCTAGCAGAGACAGCGAGCCAGGCAGCTGGGCTGAAAGCCAAGGACCCATCTCTGATCCATGCTCTTGTCAACAAAAATCAAAAGTGCCGCCAGACTGGACCAGAGCGGAAGAAAAGAGCCGCTTTCAAGAAGGCTTGCATGACTCAGATCCTCTGCGGTATTGATAAGTGGCGTTTCTTGGCATTTCATCTTGTTTCTGTGTCTCTCTGGGTGGCTGTCAGAAAAGGGGAGACAAAATAATCAGACATCTAAAGTAAACACATCTCTGTGTTTTGCTAATGCATCGGAACAGGGGCGGAACAGGTGGTGTCGACTCGGCTCCTCTGGCCAAAGCTGCTTAAAGCACTTTCCAGCCTTTAAAGTTTTTAAACGTTGTTTCAGATGCACAGGTAACCAGTTTCTACGTCACCGTGGAGGAGGCTAGTTTATAACTGCATTTCAACCTCCCTGCTCTTTGTAATACATGTGTGAGTTTCATCTTCAACGGAAACATATTAAGGGACCACAAAGAATCATGGGAAGGGGGAACCAATTTGAAATGGCCCCCTAGGGATGCCAGCCTCCAGGTGGGACCTGGGGATCTCCTAGAACTACAGTTTATCTCCAAACTACATGAATCAGTTCCCCTGGAGAAAATGGATGCTTTGGAGGGTGGACTCTTTGGCACTGCACCCAACTGAGGTCCCTGTCTATTCCAGGTGATACCGGACCTCAGGCTCCATGCCCAACTCTCCAGGAGTTTACCAACCTGAAGGTGGCAACCCTACCCCCCATCCCCTGCCAGTGGCCAGGGAGGACCTGGTAGCCCTACCTCTGCCCCCCCCCCAAAATCTGCCCATACAGGATTCTTAGAGACATGGGCAAGCCAATTTTCGCAGATTCTTCTGTTTCCCTTCCCCACTGCATGAACACATGAAACTGCCTTCTACTGAATCAGACCCTTGGTCCATCAAAGTCAGTATTGTCTACTCAGACTGGCAGTGGCTCTCCAGGGTCTCAGGCAGAATTCCTTCACAGCATCTACTGCCACATTTATTAACTGGCGACACCAGGGATTGAACCTGGGACCTTCTGTATGCCAGGCAGATGCCCTACCACCAGGCCACAGCCCCCCCCCGCTCCCCCCCAACAGACTTTCAACTTCTTTCAGAATTCTGAGTCTCTTGAAGCATAATCCATCCTTATCAGGCCATTGTGGGGGGAACTGTTTCTGTTACTGAAGTTACAAAGTCATATTTAGCCACAAATGATTTCGTCTGCTGGTTCCGGTCTTCAGCTGCTAGACCACAGTGAGGAGTGTGCTAGACCACAGTGAGGTCTCCACTTTTCATCCCACTCATTCCCTTTCATAGAACAAAGTCTGAGTCCAGTGGCACTTTGGTGCCAGTACAGTTTGGTGTAGTGGGAAAACCAGTTTGGTGCAGTGGTTAAGTGTGCAGACTCTAATCTGGGAGAACTGGGTTTGATTCCCCACTCCTCCACTTGCAGCTGCTGGATGACCTTGGGCAAGCCATAGTTCTATCAGAGGTGTTCTTGAAAAGAGCAGTTTTTGTCAAAGCTCTGTCAGCCCCACCCACCTCATAGGGTGTCTGTTGTGGGGGAGGGGAAGGGAAAGGAGTTTGTAAGCCACTCTGAGACTCGAAGTGAAGGACAGGGTATAAATCCAATCTCTTCTTCTTCTCTTCTCTTCTCTTCTTCTTCTCTTCTCGTCTCCTTCTTATTTTAAGACAAACACAGTTTTATTCTGGGTATAAGCTTTCCTGCACACACACACACTTCTTCAGATACCTTTCCCTGTCACAACAGCAGACCACAAACGGAGTTGGAGCCTGATGGCCTGCTATCAGACCAAGAAACCGGAATCCTTTTTGCAATTCAGCCACCACGAGACTAGGAGAGAACTCTGGAAACTTCTTGTGAGAAGTCTTACCAGCTAAGAAGGTGCTCCCTGAATCTTTCTTATGCTTATACTCTCATATACTTTGACCAGCTTGAGCCAAGCATGAGGCATTTTTATTTTTTACTAGAGACAGTCTTGATTTTTCCATTCCTTCTTT
>NW_015162507.1:669783-681212 GCF_001447785.1 Gekko japonicus
GATGGTGGGGGGGGGGGGGGCGCGGAATGGATTGTATCTCCGGTGCCACCACGCTCAACCACCTGAAAGGCCTCCTGGTGCCTCAGAGGTGTCCACCCTTCCTCCTCCACTGCCCCTGACGCATAACTGCCTCTCGGAGCCTCTTGCTTCTTACAAATCAGGGTTGCCAGCCTCCAAGTGGTGAGAACAAGCAGAATGACCGTGATGTATTATGCGAAAAGGAAATATCCACAGACTTATATAATCTTATCCAAAATCCAGTTTAAGTAAAGGTAAAGGTTCCTTTGCTCGAAAGCCAGTCGAGTCCGACTCTAGGGTTGCGGTGCTCATCTCCATTTCAAAGCCGAAGAGCCAGCGCTGTCCGAAGACGTTTCCGTGGTCATGTGGCCGGCATGACTAAACACCAAGGCGCACGGAACGCTGTTACCTTCCCACCGAAGCGGTATCTATTCATCTACTTGCAATTTCTTGCTTTCGAGCTGCTAGGTTGGCAGGAGCTGGAACCAGAGACGGGAGCTCACCCCGTCATGCGGCACCCGGGTCTCGAGCTGCTGAACTACCGACCTTCCACAGCCTGCAGTTCAGCGTCTTAACCACTTGAGCCACCGCAGCTCCTAAAATCCAGTTTACTTAGAGCAATTTCAGTTCTTCAAGAATCATTCATAGTGACGCCATCAACACAAAGGACTATGCATATCAAGTCTCGTTTCGTTCGCGAACTTTGTCAGAGTGTGTAGCATTGAAATTTACATGTAGTCAATCCGTTCATCAAGCCACATGACCAAATCTCTTAGTGGCATTCATCAAATCCACTAGTGTAAGCCTCGAAGTGGTGGCTGGAGATCTCCTGGGATTACGTCTGATCTCCAGGCAATAGAGACCAGTGTACCTGGACAAAATGGCTGCTATGGAAGACAGACTCTATGGCATTAGACCCCATTGAAGTCCCTCCCCTCCCCAAACCCCGCCCTCTTCAGGCCCCACCCCCAAATTTCCAGGTATTTCCCAACCTGCAGATGGTAAGCCTAGTACAAATCCTTCCCCGAAACCTGCGGTGGGATGTAAATGAAGTAAATATTTTTACGTGCCTGAGGGCAGCCCATTTCATTGTCATTGTGTTGGAACTGCAAGTTGCTTACACTTCAGTCATTACAGAGGTAAATGTTGTTTGTTAGGAAACAGGATGTTACGTTACATAATGTATTCAACGGCCGGAAAGTTTGTGGGAGTTGTTTATCCTAATGAAGTGACCTGTAACCTTTGTATTGGTCAACTAACATCTTGTTTGTAGAAATGCTTTGATCTAGCATTAATGTATTCACAAGGTATATGGCCCTTTGTGTGAACCAAAGAGGTAGTTCTCTTCTAGAAGCCAAGACAGATAGAAAGATGTAGCTGTTAGCATATATTACTGAGAGTAACTGCAAGTATGTAACCTTTTATTTTATTTCTTTTATCCAAAGTACCATACCCATGTTTTATTTTGTTTTTATAGTAAAGATATTTTTCTTTTACTAATGTGGCTCTTGTGTTTGCAATACGACCATTGACCCTGAATCAAAGAATCCCAACACATTGGCTTGCAGCTCTACTCCCAACCCTGAATTCCACAGCCCTGTTAAAGTATACTAATTTCTCCCCTTCCCCATGCCTGGGCCCTATACAATGTTACAAATTCAGCTGTTGTATATAAAGACCATTAGTCTGTCAGCTTAAAGGACAATATTGTCAAATGCTCCCTACCTGTCTTGCTTTGACCTACCCACGGTAATCCATGCCACTGTCCCCTCCAGGATAGACTACTGTAATTCGCTCTACATGGGCCTACCCTTGAGGCTGATCCGAAAATGTCAACTAATCCAGTATGTGGCCACACAGGGCCTTACGGGGACTCCTTGGACAGCCCATATTCAACCTATACTGCATGAGCTGCACTGGCTTCCAGTGGAGCACCGGATCAGGTTCAAGGTGCTGGTTTTTACCTTTAAGGCCCTTAGCGGTGAGGGACCCACATACCTTCGGGACTGCCTCTCTCAGTATGCCCCCGGAAGAGTGCTACACTCGGGAAGTAAGAACCTGCTGGTGGTCCCTGGCCCAAGAGAGATTCAGCTGTCCTCAACCAGGGCCAGGGCTTTTTTTGTTACCTTTCTGTAAGGCAGAAATGTTCTGTCAGGCATTTGGTTGAGGACAGCGATGGGACAACACATAGTCTGGCACTCTCACACCCACCATTCTCTGCAACCCCCCTAGGAGGTTGTGGAAGCTTACATTTTCCCACCATCTTGGAATGGGTTGTTTTATTTGTTGATATATGTATTATGTATTTTATTGCCAGTTTTAACTTATTTATTGTATTTATCTTTGTTGTAAGCCACCCTTAGCCCTGCTTGCAGGGAAGGGCGGACTAAAAATCTAATTAAATAAATAAATGATAAATAAATAAACTTTGACTGGCAGTGGCTCTCTGACATCACTCTCTGATCCTTTTAACCGGAGATATTTATTATTTATTTATGTTATATATAGGCCCTGTTCACACGAGAGGTTTTGGGCCGGTTGAGGGACGGATCGGGGCCACAGCAAATGGGCGCGATCCCACAGCAACATCTGGGAATCGTGCTGCACCCGTTCCCAGCCCATTCCCAATCCGCCCCTCCCGGCCAAACCCCGCAGCAAAAAAGAACCACCTACCTAGGTGGTTCTTTCCGAAAGGCCGCATCACTGCCGGCCGTGGGATCGCCGGCGCGTTTTTCCGCCAGCGCATCCCCGGCTGTACTGCGCATGCTCGAGCATGCGCAGTTTGGCAGCCTCCCCCTCCCAATCGTCTCTTCCTCCCCGGCATCTGATCGTGCCGGGGAGCAATGGCGCCGCGGCTCAGGGGATTGTGGGATCCCGCCGCAGCGTCTCTTTTTTGGTGCGGCTTTTAAAAGCCGCAGTTTGGCCAGTGTTTTTCCTGCTGTGTGGCAGGGGCCATAGTCTGCCTTTCTCACTTGGACTCAAGATAGATTACACAGAGTGAGTCAATACAGTTCTCAGGATGGGGCATTCAATAGACAATTTAATAGGAATTAGGGTTATAGAACCGGCCAGAAGTATAAAAAACAGAACTGAAACAAAGCATAAGTATTAACACGACACATTAAATGATGCAAAAGGCCATAGTAGGACCCTAGTTTCAGCAAGCTATAGTACAGACCACAGTCTCTAATAATTTTTATAAGTAACTCTGTGAATCATTTTGTGTGGTTCATTTCTATTGCCTGCATAGAAAAGTCCTCTTACATAATTCAGTTATCTGAAGAAGTGAGCATGCACAGGAAAGCTTATACCCTGAATTAAACTTTGTTGGTCTTCAAGGTGCCACTGCACTCAAACTTTGTCCTGTTGCTTCAGACCAACGTTGGTACCCATCTGGATCAGTTTTGCATAGTTAGCAGAAGGGTGGGGGGTCTTCCTGAGCTCCTCAGGCAGACTGTTCCACAACAGAGAAGGCAAGTGTACAGGCAGTTGTTGATGTTGCCTATTTGCAGGTCAGCAACTGCAGGAGACCCTGCTCCTATGAGGGAAGCGGTCATAGCAGAGTATAGGGGGAAAGGGACTGAGCATGGGATCTTCTGCAGGCAAAGCAAATGCTTCAAGAGGGGCTGGATAAATATATGGAGCAGAGTTCCATCAGTGGCTTTTGGCCACAAGGTATAGATGGAACACTGGACAGTGTTCTGTATTCTTGGTGCTTGGCGGGAGGGCAGCAGTGGGAGGACGTCTGAGGTTCTGGTCCCGCTGGTGGACCTCCTGATGGCACCTGATATTTTTGGCCACTGTGTGACACAGAGTGTTGGACCGGATGAGCCATTGGCCTGATCCAACATTGGCTTCTCTTCTGTTCCTATTTATCCATTCATTTATTTACTTCATTTATACTCCACCTTTCTCCCCAATGGGATCCCAAACTGGCTTTCATCATTCTCCTGTCCTCCATCCTTCTCAGGAGCATGTGGAGTAGGTTAGGCTAAGAGAATATGGCTTTCCCAAGGTCATCCATGGCAGATTGGGGATTTGAACTTGGGTCTCCCAGATCCTAGCCACACCACACTGCCTCTCCCACTCTGTGCTCTACCACTGAGCTACAGCCCCAGCCCTTGAGGCACCATGTAGCACAGCCTGCTATTGTCTAGGCTGCAGCTGCTTGCCTGTGGGCGGGCAGGGTGTCCTGGGTTTTCCAAAATAAATTGGAGCCAAGCTACAAAGCTCTAACTTCTTCCAAGTTCCAATGCAGCATGAAAACTTGCCATTTCCCCAGTAGATCTTGCCCATGAATATGTAATATCCTCTAAAAGGACGAAAGGGAACCATCCATCAGGGGAGCACATGTGAAACGAGAGCAGAGTCGAGAGTCTCTCTTGTCATTAAAAAAATTGGATTGTGCCGATCTCTGTCTTCTCACAATTAGCTGCACAAAGGGGGTTTATGGCTCACAAGAGTATAAGACTTGCAGTACTAGTTTAGACAGATCGTCCTTGCACTTCGGCTTGGGATAGTTATGTATTTATTATATTTTTATCCCGCTGTTTAGCCAAATAGTAGCTTCCAAAGTGGCTCAGAAGGTAACACAAAGCAATCAAAACGTTTCTTGGGTAGGAGATTCATTGCCTATTGCTTCCTGCCCTCTGTCTGATGAGATTTAGAAATTGAACAGATGGGGGGCTCTCAGCTGGAGCTGAACCCAATGGAGACGGAAAGGATCAGAGCCAGAATGTAAACATATATTTCCTTCCATCTCATGCTATTTACTAGTACATCAGACCTGTAATTTTTTAACCTATCAGCATTCAAACATGGCATTACAGTGTGGCCTTTTAGCAAGCAGCCCTCTTAGGTTTCGTACTCTCTCGATCATCTGGATCCTAAGCATCTTTGTTTATTTCTTGGTATGTGGGCGCAGCATTGCATCTTATAAGCATTTCCCATATGCTCCATGAACATAAATGCATAGGTAATCTGCTCATTAAGCGCAGAGTAGGTGTTACTCAATAGGCCTGTTCTATTTTAGCAACTGAATATGTATTTGGGACACACATTGCATGCAGAAGCAGCATCCTATGGAGGATTCTTCACAGAGTATTCTTACACTTCTAAGTGGACTAATATCCTGCCTTTGTCTACGATTAAGACAGAGGGGAAGAAATAAAGAAAGCTTGCTTTACATCTACTTCCACTCCCCTGTGACCTTTCTAAAAATCCAGTGCTGTCATTATCAATCCAGGAAATGATAGGAAAACTCCCCTTAACTTAGAATTGACTGCTAATTGCAACCTTTCTCTGTGAGAGTTTGGAATAAAATTCTCATAGAGTTCTTGCCCAGTTCATAATGGTGTATGTATTTAAGAAAGCTGTGGATATGCACATATGCATCTTACACTGTTCTCTGGGAATTATAGTTCCCAGCACAAATTGTGGCTCAGAATTGTTTGAAAACTCATTTGCCCCTGTATGCTCACCCCAAAAAGCATATGCAGGTGGGGCATGAAGATTTGGACTTATAGTTGATCTCCAGATGACAGAGATCAGTCCCCCTGGATAGAATTTTTCACTGGTTTGGAGGGTTGACTCTATGGCATTCTACCCTGCTAATTCCCTCCCCTCCCCAAATACCGCCCTCCCCAGGCTTCACCACCAAAATCTCCAAGAATTTTCCAACCTGGAATTGGCATCCCTACCCAGGAACAATGTGAGGTTTTCAGTCTGGATGCAGGAGAATAACCATGTAAAGTATTTGGAAGAAACAGAAAATATATTCAGTGGATAAAAGGCTACTTGGTTGGGTGCTCTAGTAGTCACATAGTTAACAGCAATCAATGAAAGTTTTGTTGGGATTAAAGGACTTCGGCATTAAAGAACTTCTGTGCATGCTCCTGGAAAGCGGCTGGCTTGGAAGTTGACATACTTCCTTTTTCATTCTTATTCATTCCTGAAACATTCTTTCAATTTTGTTTGTTTGTTTGTTTTGGTTTTTGCTCTGGTAGGATGATCTCGCTCTGACCTGGATGGCCCAGGCTAGCTGGATGCTGTCAGATCTTGGAAGATAAGTAGCATTGGTTTGGGTCAGTCCGATTCCCCATTCATTCAAAGTAAATCCACGTTTGATGAACAAAATAGAATTTATTAGAAGAGATGGTTATATCAGGAACACAATCATTGTTAGTAATGACTACAACAGTCCAAGGGAAACATAATAAAGGAACTTGAACCAAGACAGGACCAATGAGCCCAATTCCCGCTGGCGGGAGAGTGATAAGTCTTAGCGCCCTTTCCTTGGGAACACAACGGTTCATACTACATAAACACAAATTCCGTTCTCAGGCCTCAGAATACATAATAAGGAGAGCAAGCCATAACTCCTTCCCACCACCAGCTGGTTAACCTTGAGCAGTTCCGCGGTGTGCTAGCAACAGAAAGTAAACACCTACACAAGAGGCAACAAGAGGGGGGATGAACCGAGTACAGTATACCATGCAGAAGAAAACATACAATACAATGGCAGCTTGCTGACAGAAGACCACCAAGGGAGTCCAGGGTTGCTATGTAGAGGCAAGCCATGACAAACCGCCTCTGAACATCTCTTGCCTTTATAACTTTATGGAGTCTCCATAAATCAGCTGCAACTTGAGGGCACTTTACTCCCACAGAATGGTCTCTGAAATTTAACCTCACAAATTTGTAGCATGCTTGGAAATTCCTCCAATCATAGTTGGGAGCGTGGGGTGAAAAGCAGTAAGCACATGCTATTACTGAGAGCCAGTTCACATGTTATAAAGCCGTCATGTCCCCCGCATAGCTGCCATAGCTCCTGTAAGTTAGAGGTACACTGGAATTCCCAGGTACACGTGGACTCTTTTCAAACTGGGGCTCTGATGTGTAGGGAGAGGGAATTTAAAGACTCACCCCTGTCCCTGTGTCATTTCCCTTGTCTGAAATTGCTGCTATTTTTCTATTGGGAAAACTTTCATTTACTGATGGCTATGCAATAAGTTTTCCCAGTGATGCAAATATTGATTTCCTGATGTTTTTGGGTCAAGAAAATAATGGTGAGGCTTAAGGTCCTGCTTTCCATATGCCACAGTGCCAATATGAACTGGGCTCATGCACACCTGAGAATAAAATTCAAAGCATGGAATTCCTAGAATTCATCTGTCAACTGGACAGGTAGGGGGCATGTGAACCCCCTTCCGAAAAAGGGCTTCTTTTGCCCCAAAAAGAGGGCTCAAGATGGCTTACAAAAATATAATGGTATTGCTGATTTACTTATTGCTGTATCGTGTATGTATTTATCCTCCTTTTTCTATGCATTATCCATTTTTAATACTGTCATGACCAACTAGCTGATAAAAATCTGTGTCATTAAGATATTTTGTGCTGTCTGCTTTTATTATAGTTGTTGTTGCTTCCAGATAATGCTGAGTTTTTTAACTTGAAAATGCTAAATACTTTTTTCAGAAGTCTGTTGTTTCTTTAGAACTTGGGGGGAATTTTTATTACCTTGTTTTTTTAATTAACTTATTTTTCATTGTTGTTTGAGGATGTTTTTTTTTCAATCAGTTTTTTGATGGTGTTAGTAACTTGGTTTGAGGATGGCTTTTTGGTACATCTTGGTGTTTGTAAGCCACCTTGAAAACAGTAGCTGGTTGAGAGTATGAGTGTGAACTGAGCCCATACTTCTAAGTAAATCCACTGGTCGTTCACCAGCCCTGAATTTGCATGGGGCTGTGTGTGAGACACGCCTTGCCTGAGCTGCCTCCAAAAGATGCCCCATACTCAATTGCCACTCGATGGCAGTCCTTCATTGCCTTCTGCCTGACCTTAACAGGTGCTACCAGATTCCTCCTCAGGCAAAATGTCAAAGGCAGGGGTCCCCAATGTGGTGCTCCAGGGGCACCATGGTGCCCGCCAACCAGTGTTCCCTCTAAGCTTAGTGTGAGCTAGCTCACGGTTTTTTAGCCTCCGGCTCACACATTTTTGTCTTAGCTCAGGAAGGATGGCTCCAGAGCAAACTAATTTATGCAGTAGCCAACTTGCTTGCTCATGACTTTAGTGCCAGTAGCTCACAAAGTAGAATTTTTGCTCACAGGACTCCACAGCTTAGAGGGAGCATTGCCGCCAACACCTTTCTTGGGGCCCACCAAGTGTATTTAAAAGGCTTTTGGTTGGTCAGTGGAGATTTGATTAGCCATGCAGATTTTTTAAAAAGATAGATAGATAGATGATAGATAGATATAGATATAGATATAGATATAGATATAGATATAGATATAGATATAGATATAGATAGTTTGGCTGTAGCTGCCACCACAGCACAAGGACTGTGTGGCTGAAGGTAAGCAGCAGGCGGCAGCCATTCTGTGCTTGGCACTGCCTCCTGTGGCAACCACTTGTGGCAGCCATTTTGAGGCTGTGCCCACCACACTGCATCAGAACTCCAATGGTGCCCACAGGTTCAAAAAGGTTGGGGACCCCTGTTCAAAGGCATTTTGAGAAAGTACCCTCCCCCCAATCAGGAAGTGTTATGTATTGGGACTGAAACATCCAAGGACTGTTCTACCAGAAACTGGCTGAGCTTGGAGCCCAAAAAAGATAGCCCACCAGGACTCTGGAAGTAACCAATCAAGAAGTAATGTTCTGTCAATAGCCTATCGTTGGGAGTGGGGTGTGTTTGGGTGTGGCAATTGCATGCTATTTAAACAGGGCTATGGCCCTGGAGTTTAGTCTTGTACTTGCTGAAATCACCAATAAAGTAGAGCTGATCACTAGTAGTGAGGTCTGCTCATCTATGGAACCCACTATTCAACAGGAAGGCTACTGGTGTTTCTCTGGTAAGTTCTGCACATTCCTAGGCTGTAAGCATATTTCACTGGTATGACAAAATGTGAAGCAAATTTGGAATGCAGGCAAGGCAGGATACAAATCGAAAATACTAAATAAATAAATAATATTTAGTAAGACAAGTGAAATTCTTCAGAACAGTTCCAGATCTTAATAATCAGGACTACTTCTGAATGTTTAAATTCTGGAAGGCGGGAATTAGCTAGGAATTGTGAGGGGAATAAATGTCTGGGAAATTTTCTCCTTACCCAATTGTCCACCTCCAGGACACTATAAATGCTTAGT
The DNA here is from genome assembly GCF_001447785.1 of Gekko japonicus. Taxonomy (NCBI): domain Eukaryota; kingdom Metazoa; phylum Chordata; class Lepidosauria; order Squamata; family Gekkonidae; genus Gekko; species Gekko japonicus. Next base: position 678,946 of record NW_015162507.1, read on the forward strand.
GGCTTGAGCAACCCAATTTCCTCTCTCCATTATGTTTTCCTGCTTACTTCCCTTAACTGATGCCGACCTGCCTTCAGAATTCCATGCCTCCTAGAGCATGCTCTGTCCTCATTAGGATTTTTTTTCTGCATAGGGATATCGTGAGAGGTCATCACTTGGCCATCAAGTTGGCTATTAGATGGAACAAGAGGGGGACCCGCGATACTCGCGGTGGGGGGAGAAGAGCTCCGTCTCCTCCATCCCCCCCGCTCGATCTCCCCGAGGCGGCAGTGGAGGCAAGTCCGGTCCTCCCCCCCGCCCGGCTCCGAGGCGGCGGCGAGTCCGTTCCCCCCCGCCTGGCTCCGACCCGGCCGGGCTCCGCGGCGGCGAGGCCGGTCCTCCCCCCCGCCCGGCTCCGAGGCGGAGGTGGCGGCGGAGAGGCCGGTCCTTCCCCCCCTTTTGCCGGGCTTGGCGGCAGTGGCAGTGAGGCCGGTCCCCGCCCGCCCGGCTCCGAGGAGGAGGAGGAGGCGGCGGGGCGGCGGCGGCGGCGAGGCCAGCTACAGAGCGTTCCCTGCACATGCGCAGGGGACGCTCTGTCACTTTCGGGGGGATTTAAACATCCCCCCGAATTTTTAAAACTTTTTCAATTTTTGTGCACACGTGGGGACTGGCCCACGTGTGCACAAACCTCCTCCTCCCCCCCAAGTGCCCCCGGAGCGCTGATTTAGCGATCCGCACTCCGGGGGCAACTTGGCTATTAGATATATAGATTCGCCGGTCAGACCCCCCCGGCTCGCCACTCACCGCTTACCTTCCAAGCGGCGGCGGCGTTGGTGTTCGTAATTTTTATTACCTTGTTTTTTTAATTAACTTATTTTTCATTGTTGTTTGAGGATGTTTTTTTTCAGTCAGTTTTTTGATGGTGTTAGTAACTTGGTTTGATGGTGTTAGTAACTTGGTTTGGCATGCGCACAGAACGCTCTTGCACTTTCGGGGGGATTTAAACATCCCCCCGAAATTTTTTTCAACTTTTAGGATTTTTGTGCACATGTGGGGACCGGTCCACGTGTGCACAAACCTCCCCCTGCCCCCCAGCTGCCCCCGGAGCGCTGATTTAGCGATCCGCACTCCGGGGGCAACTTGACTATTAGATATATAGATGAGGTCCCACACCAACATAGCATGCTCTGCCCAGATTGCTGGCAACACCAGTTGTACAGTTCATGAGCTGCTATTCAGTTTTTATTAAGTTTGACCTAGATATGACTGATTCACCTATTAGCAGGAAAGTCCTGCTGTTTTAATATTATTTCCCTCCAGTCCTGCCATCCAAAACAGACTTATTAATTTTGTTTTTAAAAAGTGGGCCTGTTCCCTATGCCAAGAACGTGTCTGTCAGATATAAGCCTAGAGCAAATTTTTACATCCATGTTGTAAAAATCCCTCGAATTAGAGATTTATAATTGAGATTCTGGCTGGAATGGAGAGAACAGAGATGCTCTAATTAAATTCTGTGTGGTGGATATAATTAACCCATTTATTCATTTATTACCCTCCGTACAGATAATGCAGGCAACATTAATATTGCTCATTTATTAAAATCCTGTTGCTGCTGTGTTTGGCAAGGACTGTACATGGAGGGCTGGGTCCCTTGGGTGGCCTCTGGAGGGAAATGCAGGATGTTGATACAACAAAGGGCTCAAGAAGCTCACTTATTGCTTGGAAGTCAATAAAGGGCACAAGACAAGATAGTGACAGAGCTCAGGAACCTCAAAAGCCCATGGTTTGTTTCTCTCTTCTGCTGCAAACTTAATGGCAGCCCTAAACAAAGCGACACCTCCCCCAGATCTGCTATATGTGTGGCTGATTTTATTACTGATTTTTGTTTTCACTTTTTTCAGTTTTAACCGCCTTTGCTGATTTGCGAGGGATTTTATGGTCATGCTGGTAGATAGGGATTTTCAGAGGTTTTTTAAAAAAATATAATAAATGTCATCCATTCTCGATGTTGTGGTGCAAGCCACTTCGAGTGCAGTTTTGGATAGGAAGGATACACATCTCCCAAATAAATAAATAGATAAATGAATAAATGAACCTTCTAAAAGAAAATACGATGATCTTATGCTCTGTCAGTAGGGCAGTATAACAGGGCCATCTACGGACAAGAAATGAGGTGTCTACATGCTTGGGAGATATTTCTGATATGCCAAAAAAAATTACTTTGTAAATTAAAGAAAAACAACTCCGAAAGGGCCTGATGACAGCTGAACATGTGTATCAATTACTCT
>NW_015162507.1:681279-688955 GCF_001447785.1 Gekko japonicus
TGTTATAGTATCATGAAAGGGACAGATTTGGTTCTGAGAGGCAGTTTTGCAAACCGCTTCTGCCCAGCAAGGAATTCCCGGCCCCCAGCACCACCCTCAAGTAACTGAGGAGGATGAGAAAAAAGATGTCCTTAATAGTGAAGCCCATAATCTCTATAGCCTTTATTTTAAGAACTGGACATTGCCTCACATATTTGAACACTTGGGCTGCGATCAGATGAGCTGTTTAATCCAAAGTCATTGCTTCTTCCCTCCAGATTAAAAATGCTTGTTCAGACAGTGACATCTGTATCCAGTTCCCCAGTCATTGGCGCCCTGTCACTACCATATAATCAGAACCATCCTTTGCCTATTAGGAAACAGGAAGCTGGACAGTGCATCCACAGGAGAGGCTAAGGATTCTAGGCAGCCATTTTTAAAAATACCAACACCACTTTTTGACAAAGCTCCAAGGAAGGAAATCCTACAACATTCCTAGGCAAGTAGTTCTATTACTGTGCTACTCATAGTTTATGAAGTGTTTCCTAACATTTAACTTCACCTCATTCCCTGTATTTAAATCTATTTTGACTCGTCCTATATGACTTATCCTTGGTGTATAGGTTGAATCATTGTCATTGGTATAAATACATTACTCCTCTCAATCTTTCTGTGATGTCAGACAGGATTACTCCACGTAGGCAGTTGCTCAGTTAATCACCTACTCACTCTTGTCCAATCAGCTCAATGCAAGCAGCTCCATATATTGTGGGGGGCCCACCTCATTTTGTGGATTTCTATTCTAGCTCATCCACAGGATGGATGAAGGGATGGATGGATGGGTGAGTGGGTGAGTGGGTGGATGGAATCCTTGCAGAAGTCCTGAAGATAGGTTCCTCCCTGCAGCTTGTGGTTAGATAACATTGCCATTCTTGCTTTAATCCAAGTTACCAAACAGTGCGCCATCAAGGGCTGCAGCAAAGGAGGAATCAAAATTGGGACTCACATGTGCCCAGAGACAAGAAAGGAACAAACTAAAAGGAAGAGGAGGACCGGAGTGAAGCTTTGAACCTTCTCCTTCCCCCAGGCTGAGACCTGAGGGAATTTTCAGAAGGTGGGCAAAAGCAGAGTCCACTACATCCTTCACCTGTCTTGGGGTATACATGCCAAAGGAAGGAGGGGGAAGGCTCAGTCCTTTCCACGAATACCACTATTTAGAGAAAGGGAAAAGGCTACGGTTCCTATTGCTACACAATGGCAGGCTATCCTACGGCCCTGATGTTGTCCAACATCGCCTTCCCCTACTGCTGGCAAAGCATTTGCATAGTAGACATGGTTGGTTAAACACCACTGTCTTTAGTCCTTGATCGTCCAACACGTTTCCTTCCTTTCCTTTTTTTTTAAAGCTACCATCTGACTGTAAGCCAACATCATGCTGCCAGAAATAGGGTTTTTTTTCTTGTACTAAAAAAACCCCAAAACCCTTTCTTTTCTGTTTCACAGTCTCAGTCCAGCCCTACCATAAAGCATCAGATATCCCCAAGACTACTTTCCCCGTGACATTTTTACTTGTGATCCTCCACCCTGTCCTGCCTTCTTGAGGGTTTCTGTGTGATTCTTCCAATGAGCAACAATTGGCTTTCTTGGCATGATCCGAAGGATCTGGTGTGTGCATGACAAACGCACTTTGGCATCCGCCTATCCATCTGCACAGTCTGTCCTGCTTAAAAGATAGAGTGTCTGCAGCTTCACCAGTCACTCCTTCCAGCCATCTATCTTAGCTGCCGAGTGGTGATAATAACAATTCCCACCTTTTCCAGCTCTCTCTTTCCCCTACTTCCAGGGTCTGAATATTTAATGCTTCAAAGAAGTTTAAGCTTCTAATGCAAATGTTGATTAATAACAAAGCGATTCAGGACTTATGCATACTGCAAGTTCCTTTTATCTCTGGAAAGAGAGGAGTCTTTGGCAGAAATATGCTCTTATCTCTCCAGCTAAAGGGCTTCGAAGGGCAGGCTTTGAGAAACTGGCTAGCTGGATCCAATTTTTTGTTGTGGGCGGCAAGGACGGTACAGCATGCTTAATGTGAAGTCGAGGGAATAGTCTAGGGCACAGGAAGCTATTTGTTGTTAAAGCAAAGCAGATCTTAGCCAGGTCAATATCTGGACGGGTGATTACATGGGAGTCCCACAAAGAGGAAGGAAGAGGAGGAGGAGGGGGAGAAGAAGAGGAGGAGGAGGAAGAGGAGGAGGGGGGACTGGATTTATACCCTGCTCTTCACTATCCGAAAGAGTTTCAGAATGGCTTATAATCCCTTTCCCTTTCCCTTCCCCTCCCCACAACAGACACCCTGTGAGGTGGGTGAGGCTGAGAGAGCTCTTTTGAGAACTGCCCTTGAGAGAACAGCTTTGAAAGAACTTAAGACTGACCCAAGGTCACACCAGCAGGGCTGCCTGGTGCTGCCATAAAGGAGTTCAATACAGGGGTGCTGCATTGCCCACCCTCACTCCAGTAAGCAGTGTGAGGAAAATTGGGGGAGGAAGGACACACAACATTGCTGATGTTTCGAAATCACTCCAGACGACAACTCAGAAGTGATGTCATCCCCCACCCCCCGAAACAATGTTTTTGGAACTGACCAAATCTCTGCACTGGGGAGCACAGTGGCATCACTTCCGGGTCTTTGCCCAGAAAAGAAGTCAAAATGTCAGCAACACTTTCTCCTCCCAAGCCCCAACTCCAAAGAGCTCCTGCGGAGTGTTGGTGCAGGCCTGGTATCCTTAGACTCTCATCTAAATCTGAGCAGCATGAAGGGAGGGCACAGTGGTGGGATACATACTTTGCACGAAGAAGACCTCATGTTCAGTCCTTGGCTTCTTTAGCTCAATGCTTCTCAGGTAACAGGTGCCAGGGGAGACCCTTGTTTGCTAGAGGCCCTGGAAAGCCACAGTCAGCATGAGCATGACTGAGTTAGAGGGACCAAAGCCCTGCTTGGTATAAAAAAGCTTCCAATATTTTTGGGGAGAACCCATAGATCAGTGGTGCAGCAGAAGGTCCCAGGTTCAATCCCCAACATCTCTAAAGATCATAGGTTTCATTAGCATAAAACATTAGCATAACTTATTTGCATATGCCACACCCCCTGACATCACCAGAAGTGTATCAGAAGGCAATACCCACCGCTCAGGCGCCACTGGACTGTTTTGGATTGCTAGCTACTGGGGGGGGGGAGGTGCAGATCTGTCCTCACAGAGGAGGGAGAGCTTGTACCTGAATAAAACTTGGTCTTAAAGGTGCCACTGGACTGTTTTGGAGTGGGGGACCGGGGGGGGCTCTGCAATTTACCTGGCTGCTTCTTGCTCTGACTGAGGGCTGCTGGGAGCAGGGGGTGGGGCTTGTTGCATGTGCCTGCTCCCTGGGCTCTTTACTGCCGGAGCTCCGCTCCTGTGTGCTTCTGCAGGAAATGACCCCTGGTCATGGACCATTCTATTCTCCAGACACCAGGCTGAATCCAGCACAAAATTTCTGCTTGAGCAAGCAGAAATGCAAGAAATATACCACAGTGGTTGCTTGAGCTAAAATTCATTATATCCCCACTTGCATTTCTTCTTGTTCAAGATATTTTGCAACCAATTTCTTGGCCCTGTAGTAGATAGGGAGGAAAGTGCTAGATGTTACACAAGATTGCAAGCAGAACTGTGCTAAGTCTGCTTAGGTTTCCTCTCGAGCATCACTGGATCCAAACTATTGGTTCCGAGGCTAGGAGCGGAGGTCCACTCCATAATAAAACGGATACGACCATGCATTAAGAACTTTACAGTTACAGATCAAGGCATGGCATCCCACGCAAGTATTATATTTACATATGACATGATATGAAAACATGTACAGTTACAATGTATGCACAAGATGCAAATGAGAGATGTACGTTCAGATGGTAAAATCTATTTCACTTCAGAACTCTTTAGCTGGCCACCAGGGGCCAGTTAAAACTATACCAGGGCAGCCCAGAACTCCCCAGTTGGACATCCCTGCTTTAAGCTCATATACAAATAGGCCTGCTTTAAGCTCATATAAGGTAAAGGTTCCCTTGCTCGAAAGCCAGTCGAATCCGACTCTAGGGTTGCGGTGATCATCTCTGTTTCAAAGCCGAAGAGCCAGCGCTGTCTGAAGACGTTTCCGTGGTCATGTGGCCAGCATGACTAAACACCAAGGCGCACGGAACGCTGTTACCTTCCCACCGAAGTGGTACCTATGTATCTACTTGCAATTTCTTGCTTTCGAACTGCTAGGTTGGCAGGAGCTGGAACTAGAGACGGGAGCTCACTGCGTCATGCGGCAATTCGGGTCTCGAACTGCTGAACTCCCGACCTTCCACAGCCTGCAGTTCAGCGTCTTAACCACTTGAGCCACCGCAGCTCCATTAAGCTCATATACAAATATTAAAAACAACCACAGACATTTCTTCACTCCTGTTACCCTTTGCCTTGACCTAGTTAGTACTTGGATGGGAGACCACCAAGGAAGTCCAGCGTTGCTTCGTGGAGACAGGCAATGGCCAACCACCTCTGAAGGTGTCTTGCCTTGAAAACTCCATGCGGTCACCAAAAGTCAGCTGTGACTTGACGGCACTTTCCTCCACCACCACCGCATGACCCTTTATTCTTAATTCCCATGAACCTTTGTGGTACAGTAGCTGTGCTGAACTGTGTGGTGGACACAGTTCAGATTGTGATCAACTGCACCTCTCTGTCTAACCTGCCTCATAGGGTTGCTGGCGGTGGGACACATCTGGTGAATGGTGAGACAGAAATGAAATGGGTATTTGGGGGTTTGGTTCTTATTGACAGGCCATTGGCTGGTCATTCTCCAACCCCTTTCCCTGGTCCTGGGAATAACAGGAGGAAGCCAGACCATGGTGCATGAGCCACATGTGGTCCTTTGGTGAAATGCTGCTCAGTGATCATCCCATCTTGTAATTCACATGACAGTCAAGTGACTTTTCTCTCCTCACCCCATAATTCGGCATTTTCCTGTCCTTATGCAGCTGCCATTACCTTTTGCAAAGCCCTCTCTTTCTGTTTCTAGCGGCTGCCCACAATTACCTGATGAGCTAAAGAAAGGTCTTCAGATCCATCTCATGCACCATATTGTAATTGTTTAATTATTGTGAGCTAAAGTAGGATGATGCAAACAGAGAAACCAGATAACTAGTGTCTTAGTTACTTGCATGACTAGCCCTACCCCGTTTGTTCATTCTGCAGAGTCTCCAATTTTGCCACTTCCGATTACATGAGTGAAAAGCAGTGTGGAGCTGCCTGCCAGGTCTGCTTCCCTCTCCTGTTTCCGTTTGCTTCAGGACCCTGCCCAAATGTGAATAGAAAGGGCATGTGCTTGGTGGCTCTTGAGCTTCTGAAATGGATTCCATCAGGCCACCCTTGAATTATCACTAAAGGTAGAACTCTCATCAAGATATCTACCTTGTTTAGGAATGTGCTTCATCTTCTCTGATGGATTCTGTCATGTATGTTACCTGGATGGTATTTTGTTGATTTGAGAAAGGCTTTGGAAGAAAGGAGCATTGTCTTGTTGTACTGTCAGCTTTGCGTATGCATATTTCTTTTCAATAGTATTTTAACTTTTAAAAAACGCATGAGACCCAATGGGATTAGTACTTGACTTTGTTGGGGTTTTTTTTAATGCATTGCATCAACCACACATTGGTCAAGCATTTCTAAAACCACTTTTAATCACAACTGCTTAATGTGTTGGTTTAATTTATTAGAAAAGCAACACAAAGACTTTCGTCTTCCTATGTATTACACACTCACAGTAATTCCAGAAAGCAAGCAAGTGAATGGCTACTGTGAGACGCTGAAGTTTAATTCCAGACAAATTGTAATGCATTGTTATGACTCAAAGCAATGTTCAATAGAAGTGTAGATGATGTACAAGCAGTGGAGGAGTTCTTCTCCCAGTCTTTCATCTCTGAATGCCAGGATAAGCCAAACGCAGACAAAATTTGCAAAGCATTACAACAAACAGAAACCAGGCATAGCAAACAGTTGAGGTCAGTTTCCAAACACAGTGAAACTAATTAGACAGCTGGGCAGTTAGTTTAGCATTTGCTTTTGCATTAGATCAGCCACATATCCTCCTACATAGTGCTGATGGAAACAGGGATGCACTGGAAACACCTGTATTCTCATACCGAGGCCTGAACCCCACCAGGACATACCGCAGAAGATGCTACTCTGACTGCTGTATTTGTTAAGTCTCTCGTCGACTGTTCTGCATGATTGTGCTTGCTTGTTGGGTTAAGGATGCAGCAGATAACCCATCATCAATAGTTTTAGAGGGAAGCCATGTTGGTTTGCAGTAGAACAGCTAGAATCAAGTCCAGCTGCACCTTAGAGACCAAGAGATTTGGGGGGGATAAGCTCTCAAGAGCTTTCATTGATGACTGGAGTTTTGACAGAAGAAGGAGGAGGAGGAGATGGGATTTATACCCCGCCCTTCACTACCTGAAGGAGTCTCAGAGTGGCTTACAATCCCTTCCCCTTCCCCTCCCCACAACAGACGCCCAGTGAGGTAGGCAGGACTGAGAGAGCTCTCTTGAGAACTGCCCTTGAGAGAACAGCTCTGAGAGATGAACTAATGAACTCCGGCCATGAAAGCCTTCAACAACATATTTAGCTCTGAGAGAACTTGCGACTGACCCAAGGTCACACCAGCAGCTGCATGTGGAGGAGTGGGGGATCAAACCCGGTTCTCCGAAATTAGAGTCTGCGCTCCTAACCACTACACCAAACTAGCTTATTATTATACTCCCAAAATCTTGTTGGTCTCTAAGTTGCTAATGGACTCCAATCTAACCCATCATCAGTAGTTAGCAGTAGTATAGGTGTGCCATTGCAACATGTGAAATGACATTCTGTGTGCTGCAGGGCATCTTGTCATGCACATGTTTTGGCAATGGGATGCATAGGACTCGAATCGAAACGTCTCTGTCCTTCCACTCAGGAGACTTTGTGGAAGAGGATGAGCCCTTGTGAAATGACAACCCTAACAATATATTGCAAAGAACTTTCAACAAAGGAGCTCCCAAAAGGTTAAAAAAAAAAATAGAAACATGTCTGGCAGCAAAAATGACTTTATAATGTGTGAACCGACTCTCTGTTGCTAGGGCATACAGAATGTATGTCTATTCAATTTTCTCTTCGTGTGCCTCTCTCCATTTCAGAGAGAGGATGGGACTCAGTGGTACAAAAACATGCAAAAAGCCCCAGGTTCAACCTTAGATTCCTCATGGCAAAAGATCTGAGGCTCCAAAGAGCCACTGCCAGTTGGAGGAAACTGTATGGAGCTCAGTGTAATGCAGTTTCATATGAAGTTCTAGGGTTGAAAGGGGCCATCTAGTCCAACTCTCACCTCAATGCAGAAAATCCAAAGCGAGAGAATTCCCAACAAATGGCTCCCCCCAAGGACTACTATTCTGTCTTTGTTGCTCTTCTCTATATCCAATCCCATTTATCTACAAACAGGTCCAGTTGCTGAGCTCCAACTGGAACAGTGTTGAGTAGAACTATTGCATTAGCCGGGAAAGCTGTTATAGTATTAGGATGGAAAGATAAGAACAAGTGGACCATGGAGAACTGGAATAACTACCTTTTTGAATATATCCAATCAGATATCGT
>NW_015162507.1:689306-705654 GCF_001447785.1 Gekko japonicus
TGGCTCATGCTTGGCTTGTGATCGACAGCAAATCCCAAGATCCTTTTCATATATCCTACAAGTATTCCTCCAGCCTGTACCTGTGCTTATGATTCTTTTTGCCTCAAACCTTACATTGGCCGAATGGTGTTTTGTTAATTCCATTCCAGCTGTGCAACCTATCAGGGCCATTTGGGATTCTCTTTCTGTCTTCTAAGGCATTAACCGCCCCTCCCAGTTTTGTGTCAACTGTTCATATATGAACCATAGGAGAAAGTACCTTTGGGCATGCCCGGTTTCAAAATGCTGAACTGCTTTTGTTTATGATATACTGACTTTTAAACAATGTATTTATATTCTCTCCCCAGGGAACAATCTGTAGCATCCCAGAGCCCCATAAAACCACATGCTGGCTCAGAGCTTAAACCAGAGGAAAGTATCCTGCCTATTGAATCGTAAATGTCACTTCCGGCATTGCTTAAGGAGCCTTTCTCCCCCCCCCCACCCCACCCCCACTTTGAAAGTCTTTTCACTGAATTGCTGACCTAAGCTTATCCTAGCTTTAAAGCCTGTGAAAGCTGATGGCACCACGGGTTGTGCTGGTGTAGCTCTAGACCACAGCAGGATAATATATAGGCACAGCACAGAGTTTAATACACCACAGTTTAAGGGGCAAAATTAATTCGGTGGTATTTTCTTTGGAGTATGAAAACCTCTCTCTGTTCTTCTGTAGCAGAGTTATTGATGCTGGTGTGGATCTTGAAAGGTGAAATATAAGCCTCAGATTACATCACAGCAGAGCAAAATGACTCATTTTTTTTTATTTTCCTTCAGCAAGCTCGGCCCTGGAATTTGTCAGCTCCATTACAGACAGTATAAATCGTTCCATATATTGCAAATTCGTATATAGTGCATCTTAATGATCGGTGCCGTATATACCTATCGTTGGTAATCGGGCCAATTGAAAACCACTTCAGAAAGCAAATTCCAAGCCGCTATTGATATTTTTACAATAACTCCCTCGTCCTCCACAACGCCTGATGAAAGATGCATTAGCCAGGGGCTGTCCAAAACCGTAGTTTACAAGATTGTAAGTCAAGGCAAACGCTCCACCTGCTACCACTTAGTCCAAAGTGGCTATTTTCTCCTCCTCCTTTTAAACTCGGAGTATATTGACACTTTAAGTATTTTCCCAGTTAAGATGTCTGCATGCGGATGCCCGCAGAGGCAGTAACCCCAGGCAAGCTGCAATTGCAAATATGGAACGTCTACCGGAGCAGAGCAACCAATGGCATTTGAAACAAACGTCTCTGGGCTTCCATTTAACGAACAGCACCGGAAGAAGGGGAAGAGTGGTATGCAAAAGGTTCTGAATTTTTCATCATCACAAGCTTCCCCATATCAAGAAACAAAAGCTGGGAAAGGTATGGGAAAGGTCAAGCAAAACGATCACAAGATTGGAGCACCTTAAGAAGAAAAGCTAAATCATTCAGGGCTCTCTTTTTTAAAAAAAAATCAAGGAGGAAAAGGCTGCTAAGGGAAGACATGATAGTGGTTTATAAAATTATGGTTAGCATGGAGAAAGTGGATAGAGAGAACTTCATCTACCTCTCCCATAATACCCAAACCAGGGGCACTAAAATTTATGGTCAGTAAAGAGACAATAACCTGCAAAATTCACAGTGCATTCCTAAGTACAGTTATCCCCCCCACTCCCCCCCACTCCCATCTAAGGCCCCTGCCACACGGGACGGCTGAAACACGGCTACTCAGAGCCGCTCCAAACTTGAGACGCTGCGGCGGGATCCCACGGATCCCCTGAGCATCGCTCCCCGGCACGATCAGATGCCGGGGAGGAACAGTCCGATGGGAGGGGGAGGCTGCCGAACTGCGCATGCTCGAGCATGCGCAGTACGGCCGGGGGCCGGGATGCGGCGGCGCAAGGAAGCGCCGCCGATCCCACAGCCCAGCTTGAGGCGCTCCAGTGGATGCAACCACCTAGATAGGTGGTTCTTTTTTACGGCGCGGTATCTGCATTTGGGACGGATCAGGGACGGAGACGGCATGCTCCCCAGATGTTGAGGTGGGATCGCGCCCATTTGCCCCGCCCCCGTTCCGTCCCGCTCCCGGCCCAAATGGGCTCGTATGAACAGGGCCTAAGTCTAGTGAAGTCAAAGGCACTGCTACTGTCATAGGATATTGTGATGGTCACTAGCTTAGATGGTGTGTCGGACAGCACAGAGAAGCTGGCGTTTTCAAATGCTGCCTGTATCAGAGAGTCAGGGAGTTCAAGAATTAATCTTCCCTGGAGAGAAGAACTTAGGTGATTGGCTGCTCTACTAGCTCTCTGATTGGCCAACATCAGCTGAGAGAGAAAATAAAACAGCTGATCTGGAGGGAGGGAACGGAGGTCTTTCACAGCTTGATCTTCCACCTTTTGAGACACTTTTGGTCTGGGTCTGAAAACTAATGTCTGGATCAGTAGCCAGAGCATTTGGCAGTCAGTGTTTTCTGACAGGCAATAGTCAGAAAAGTACTTCTACAGAGAGAAGAAGAGAAACCCCATTGTCTAAATTATATGAAAACTGCTCTGAGGGAGAACTTGAGATTCTCAGTCAGAAAAGCTACAGAACAGCCTTATACAGACAAATGATATTGGAGAAGGATTTGGCAGAAGGTCTGGGTAGTTAGACAGAACTCCCAGACCAGCCAAATAGTAAAAGGAGTGATTGCTTCTTAGGGACAAAGAGAATAACTTCCTGGTAGTGAAAGGGTTAGGAAGAGAACCCTGGTCTGTGATAAAGGGGAGAAGCTTCGACACCTCAGAAGTCAATGAGAAGTTGTATTATCTAAAGGAAACCCTGTTAATATCTGAAGGAAGATATCTCGAAATATCAGTTAGAACTGTGTTGTGCTGAATTATGTTAAACAAAGAAAGAAATAGAAAGCCTTGAAACAAAATGACAAATACACTTTCTTGACTGTTCTAAGAATTAAACTCTGTACATATTAGAAAGTTTTTGACCTCAGCAATCTCAAGACCTTGACTATTCCATTTATACATATATTCCCTGCTTGTTTAATAAAATCTTTATTCTGTTTTTGAAAGTTAATTTGGCTCAAGTGCCATTTCTCAAGTGTTTAAAGAAAACTGGACATCTCCTGTATTTTCAGTAGAGTTCCTGAGCTGAGAGAAAGCATAAACTAAATATCTAAACATGGTATGGGACAGTTGGGTATTTTATGACAAAGGATATATACTGTTACTGTAGGGCAACTCAGTCACAGAGGGGAACTGAAGATTTAGTGGGAAAAATCTGCCAGACAGTTGGGGAGATACAGGGGTTTGTCATATTTGAAAGAGGATTAGAAAAATCCGTGGAAGATAAGTCTATCAAAGTCTATTAGAAATGAAAACTAAATGTTCATGTTCAGAGGCACCAGGCTGCTAGGAAGGGAAGCCTGTTGCCTTCTTGTCGATTTGGTCATGAATCCACCTGGGATGGACTCAGGAGCAGATTCTTCAGTAGTGACCAGGAGGAGCCAGAGACCATTTTAAGGTAAGACTAGGAGGCTCAGGGGACATCCAACACCCTTTAGACCCCAAGCTACAAACATGCCAGAATCCAGAGCAGCCAGTCCCTCCCCTTGTAGGGCCAGGTCCTGAACTACCAGTCCTTGAAGTTCTCTCCCCCACCCAGCAAGAGCAATAGGGATGGTGGCCCCAAAAGGAGATGATTCAGTGACAGAGAAGCACCAGCATGGCAGCCCATGTTCAATCTAGGCCCCTGCCACATGGGGGGGGGGGGAACACGGGCAAAGTGTGGCTTTTTAAAACCGCACCAAAAGAGACACGTGGTGGCAGGATCACATAGATCCCCTGAGCCGCCACGCACTTCCTCCCCGGCACGATCAGATGCCGGGGGGAAGCCACTGACAGGGAAGCGAGGCAGCTGAACTGCGCATATGTGAGCGTGCGCAGTTCAGCCGGGAGCCGGGATTGCTACAAACGAAGAGCGCACCGGCGATCCCATGGCCGTGCTTGATGCGGCATCCCAGGTAAGTCCTCCTCTGGGGGTGGTTCTTTTTTACAGCACGTTATTGGCCTGAAGGGATGGATCGGGGACGGGTGTGAGCCAATTCCCAGATGTTGCAGTGTGCTCTCGCCCATTTGCTGCGCCCCCGATCCGTCCCTCTCCCGGGCCAAACTCTCCCATGTGACCGGGGCCCTACTGAGCCAGATCACTGCCTAAGTGCATGTAGTGCTTAGCAGGATCAGGGCTTAATCAAGCTTTGGCCAGATGAAGCCCAGAAACAGGTAGGACTTCTTGACTTCCAGGATACTTAAGCCCTAGTCTAAGTAGAGCCTTACTGGTTCAACCAGTTTGTATGGTTAGCTTGTTTCTATGCTACTTGTGAGACTGCACCTAGCTTCTGAATCTGCTTTAAGCCCTTGCTATTGGAGTGAGAACACATTATGGGGCTTCTCAGAACTTCATGCAATGAATTCTGAAGTTATGAGACTCACTAACTGCCACAGGTGTTAGTGATAGTATAGTATCTCTCCCTTATAATAATTGAATAGCAACGTTCTATTTCGCAACATTCTAAATTTGGCCCCTTTAGTGTTAGGCCGGAAAAACTGCCACTCAGAAGACACTGGCTGGGTTGACTGGCTGCTTTGTGCAGTCCCGCCCAGCGTTCCAAGGTTATTTGCATATGGAAGCTGATTGGACTACACTCCATTCCACACCTCAAACTCACACCCCCCCCGCAAGGCAGTTGGGATTTTCAGTTGCATAACATACCTCATAGGGGAGAGGAGAATGATGTCAGCTGCCCTTTCCCTAGGCAGAGGCTGTGGGGATGTGTGTGTAAAACTTAAGACAGACAGGCAGATTAAGGTTGGAAACTTCCAGGATATTTTAGGGATGGAGCCTGCTGAGGGTGGGGTCTGAGGAGGAGAAGGAAGAGGGGGAACTCAGACAGATACAATGCCATACTGCCCACACTCCAGACAAGCTGTTGCCAGTCTCCAGGTGACAGCTGGAGAGATCTTAAAGCTCTGGTGCTTATTCAAATTGTTGCGATTTATCGACAGAGTAGTGTTCTGGAAAATCTTTAGGAATTGTTTGGTGCATTTACGATGGGGCTCCTGGGGAACTATTGTTGCCAGTCTTGGCCCAGCAGCCATCAAACCATTCTCTTCAACCCTCTGTTGTGCAGCTGACTTTCCCCTAGGGTTGCCAATCTCCAGGTGGGACCTGGAGATCTCCCACTGTTACAATTGATCTCCAGATGACAGAGATCAGTTCCCCTGGAGAAAATGGATGCTTTGGAGGGTAGACCCTATGACATTATACCTGCTGAGTCCTTCCGCCCCCCCCCCACCCAATGCTGCCCTCTACAGAATCCACCCCCCAAACCTCCAGGTATTTCCCTCCTTAGAGCTGGCAACCCCACATTCCCCTCAGTGCCTGTTGGTAGGCAACTAAGCTTGGTCCTGTCACCTACTTTGGCCTTTGGGAGAAAACACATTGGGGCCAATCCTGATAGGGTTGCCAACTCCAGATGGGAAATTCCTGGAGACTTGAGGGATGGAGCCTGAAGAGGGTGAGGTTTGAGGAGGGGTGGGACCTCAGACAGGTACACTGCCATAGACTCCACCCTCCAAACCAGTCAGTCCCACATAGGGAACCATTGTTGCCAATCTCCAGGTGAGGGCTGGAGAGCACTCAGAATTACAACTGCTCTGCAGAAGGGAGGGCAGAAGTCAGCTGAAGTCAAAGGGGCAGATAATGGTAGGTTGATGGTTAGCTGGGAAGGAGATGGGGTTGCCAACTACATGCTGACAAATTCCTGGGGATTTGAGGGGTGGAGCCTGGAGAGGGTGGGGTTTGCAGAGGGGTGGGACCTCAGACAGGTAGAATGCCATAGACCCCCCCCTCCAAACCAGCCATTTTGTCCTGGGTAACAATTGCTGCCAATCTCCAGGTGAGGGCTACAGATCACTCACAATTACAACTGCTCTTCAGGTAGCAGAGATCAGTTCCTCTGGAGAAAACAGTGGACTCTGTCATTATACCCTGCTGAGGTCACCACAGCAAATTGACACTGTTTGCCCAAAGCCAGAGCACTCCCCCAGAGCCTCTTTCTAGATCCCGTTGTATTGCTTTCACAACGGGCTTTACTGCTAGTTCAAGATAAGTGGATTTGATCCGTCAAGGCCCAAGCGCATTTGCCCGGACGTCTCTCCCTTCAACCCACCTTCCGTATCCACCCTCTCCTCGAAATGCTCCCTCACAAAACTCTGTCAACCCATTCCGGCTCACACATTTTTGTCTCCACTCAGGAAGGGATGGCTCCAGAGCAAACTAATTTATGCCGTAGCCAAATTGCTCGCTCACAACTTTAATGCCAGTCGCTCACAGAGTGGAATTTTTTCTCATGAGACTCCACAGCTTAGAGGGAGCATTGCTCCCAACCCCTGCTGACCCATTCCCGGGAGAGGAGTCCCTTTCCCTGCCTGAAGCCGCACCCCTCCCTCCTTCCCTCTGAGGGAAGCCAGGGCCCTCCTGCCCTCCTCCCACCTTTTAGGAGAATGTGTGCTGGGATTGAGGTGGGAGAGCCCAGACAGAAGGTGAAAGATGCGAGCTTGGAATTAATTTCTCCCTGCACACGGAAAACTAGCCCTGCAGGGGAAAAGTTGTTGCACTCTCTGCCTGGGCTGGCCACGATGCTTTTGGACTCGGCCTCCAGTTGCCGGCCCAGGAGTCGGTGGTGGGGGATGGGAAGGGAGCGGGCGACCGGAGGCTTCTGCCTCCTGGAGCCTGGAGAGGGTGGGGTTTGCAGAGGGGTGGGACCTCAGACAGATAGAATGCCATAGACTACACCCTCCAAACCAGCCCTTTTGTCCTGGGTAACAATTGCTGCCAATCTCCAGGTGAGGGCTACAGATCACTCCCAATTACAACTGCTCTTCAGGTAGCAGAGATCAGTTCCTCTGAAGAAAACAGTGGACTCTGTCATTATACCCTGCTGAGGTCACCACAGCAAATTGACACTGTTTGCCCAAAGCCAGAGCACTGCCCCAGAGCCTCTTTCTAGATCTCGTTGTATTGCTTTCACAACGGGCTTTACTGCTAGTAGCTTACTATATGAAGGCAAGATTAGGATAAGGCACTGGCCTCAGTTTCTCCATGTGGGCCATGTGTGGTGTTTGATTGGCCATTGTGAGAAACAGGGCAGTGAACTAGATGGACCATTGGTCTGACCCAGTGGGGCTTTTCTTGTGCATCAAAATGATAACTTAGTAGATAGCAGCTTGGAAGTTATACAGATCTGCCCAAAGTATGTCACGTTCAGCTCATACATAAACCCTTGCTCTGTTAAATGTTGAATTAGACTTTGTTACAGGTATTAAATAGAAAAACATCCCCCCCCCCCTTGGTAATCTACAATTTTAATTTGCAGTTACAAAAAGGGGGGGGGGGGCTCCCTCTGATTCCAGGTAGACCAGTAGAAAATAGTTTGAATATGACATGTTTCTGACCTTCCAACATGAATATAGTCCATCAGTAATGTATGGCAACCTGAAAGGGGACCAATACATTTCTTGGCTCTGCTGCCTGTTTGGAGTGGACTAGTCCTGAATGGCATGTCATGGTAGAGAGGTGGTGGGCTAGGGGCAAGCGTGTCATGAACTTCAGGACAAACATGATTGCTAGGCAAAATTATCTTTCTCAAATTCCCTTGATTACCTGCAAAGTGAGCTCCTGATTGGATCATTTCTATTTTATTTTATTTTATTTATTTTATTTATTTAGACATTTTTACCCCGCCCTCCTTGCAAGCGGGCTCAGGGCGGCTTACAGAGGGCACAGGCCCATAAATGTTCATTTTGAGCAGCTATATTTGCCAGGCTGTTGCAACTTGCAACTGATTTCACTCTGCAGACTAAATCTTCTCATTTGGCAGAGAAGTGTCATGTATCCTCCAGGGTGATGGCTGGGTCATAAAAAGTGACCTGTAAAGTGCAGCATTGCTTCCTTTCCATCCTGTCTTTGCCCCTGTGCAATTGAATGCATCCTTCAAATGAGCAATGTTGTCTCAGTTTCATGAC
The DNA here is from genome assembly GCF_001447785.1 of Gekko japonicus. Classification (NCBI taxonomy): domain Eukaryota; kingdom Metazoa; phylum Chordata; class Lepidosauria; order Squamata; family Gekkonidae; genus Gekko; species Gekko japonicus. The sequence goes on from NW_015162507.1 coordinate 697,408, forward strand.
CTGCCTTGTCTTGTGCAGTCTCATGGATTCCATTCAAGAAGAGATTGCAAGAACTGATCTCAAGACTATCTGGGTTCATGGTCAGACAGTAAAGGCACACAGAGATACCCAAGAAGTAAGTCTCAACTAAAAAAAAAAATCATTTGGGGGCCTTACTATGGTTTGTGAATTCAGATGTCACAACAAACCACAATTAGTAGAAACCAAGCTTAACAAATGAGCTACAACCCGTTATTTGAAATCCTAGTTTACCTTCATCCAGCATACACTGATTTATTGAATCAACTGCATTTGGACATCACATTTAACAGAGGTTTCATCAAATTCAGTTCATAAACCACAATTTGTTATGAAGCCTGAATGCAGCCAATGTGTTTGTTAAGTAGCACTACCTCTTGAAGATCCAATCAAAAGAATAAACAATACAATCAGAGTGGGGGGGGCACTGCCAGCTATTGCTGAAATAGCAAAGCAGAATGCATCTGGATAGTGAACCATGTGAACCTGCATGTAGTAATAATCACTTTTTTGTAGTGAGTTAACCACCCCCTGTTCCTATTAGGTCCAGATATGATGATACAAAATCTGCATTTGAATTCCAACTCAGTAATCTCAAACTGAAGTCTCCCTTTGAAGTCTGTAATTGAATTCCAGGGAGGTTGAAATGCCCACTCACTGGGTTCTGAGTGCTTCTATTTTTAAAGTAAATTTATTCTCATACAGCCTGAAATCTTGCCAATATAAATGGCACAAGAGCACGATTAGCCCTGTAGTGTATTGGCTAGTGTGCCTGACTAGGCTACAAAAGGCCCAGGTTTGAATCCCAATTCTGCTATGGAAGCTTGCTGGGTTGATTGAGTCAGTCCCTCTCTCTCAGATTAACCTACTTCACAGGGCTGTTGTGAAGATAAAATGGAAGAAGGGAGATGGATATTGTAAGCCACTTTGACTCCCCAGTGGGGAGAAAAGTTGGGTATAAATAATTGAATACATGACAAAATTCTGCTGCAGGAATTTCCACATAGAAAGCTACTGTGTCATACAGAAGGCTAGATTGATCTTCTGCCTGAGATGCTAATTTTCTATATGCAGGGGATTTATTTTTGTGCAGAATAACATGCAAGCTTGTGATTCTCCATCTGCAGTGTGATGCAGTATAGCCTAGACAGAGGTTTAGAAGCTTAATAGAACAGAGGTTTGGAGAATCCCAGCTAGTATGTGACTCTTGTAAGCAAGTCCTGAACTCTATTTTGAATTGTTCTGTTGAATATCTAGGGTTGAATATCTCGAGATCCAAGCAACTGACCAAAGGAGCTTTGACTCTTGAAAGCTTATACCCTGAAGATATTGCTAGTCTCTAAGCTTCTACTGGACTCTAATGTAGCTCTTGTCCAAGTAAATAGATTACGGATTGTAGCCTTATTTTGATAATGTAGCTCCCACTATTCCTTAGGGGCAAGTAACAGCATGTCCTTGTGTACATTGTCCTCATAAGACCTCTGAGAGGTATGTCACTATAAATCCTATTCTTCAGATGGATGATATTGAACCACTGAGGCAGATGAGGGGTTTGAACTTGAAAGGTCCACGTTCAAAAGCCTCTGGAGATACTTGACTCTCAAGATGCAATCCTCTGTGTGCACACTTGAGATATTCCTAACAAATTCATTGGGGACTACTTCCAAATAGACATAGGTCCTGTTCACACTAGGGGTTTGGGGCCGGGAGCGGGACGGATCGGGGGCGGAGCAAATGGGCGCGATCCCACTGCAACATCTGGGAAGCGTTGCCTGCCCGTCCCCGATCTGTCCTTTCTGCCCAAAAACCTGCACTACAAAGAACCACCTACCTGGGTGGTTCTTCTGCTTGAAGCGCCGCAAGCCGGGCCGTCGGATCGCCGGCGCGTCTTTGCGCCGGCTCATCCCCGGCTCCTAGCCGAACTGCGCATGCTCCGACATGCGCAGTTCGGCAGGCTCCCCGTCTGAACTGTGTTTTCTCCCCGGCATCTGATCGTGCCGGGGAGAAAAGGCGCCGCGGCCCAGGGGATCGTGGGATCCCGCCGCGGCGTCTCAACTTTGGCACGGCTTTGAGCGACTTATCCCCTGTTGTGTGGCAGGGGCCATAGATAGGATTGGGATGCATGCCCTTCTTCTTAGTTATAGTGGAGAATTCTTTGAGACAAATTTCAGTGTTAGGTTCTGGCAGCAACATAATATTCGTAGAACAACAAAAAAAGTTTCAGCCAAAATTGTGTAGGCTCTTTGTGGATACTCATACCGTTGTGCAAGAGAGAGATTTTGCAGTGCCTTTATATGGATGATCCAGCTCTGCTACCTCATGGCAGTTTGAAATTCACCCTTTGCTTGATACCCTTGATCTCACTTACATCAATGGGAATATCTTGTGATTTCTAGACACATAACCTTAACATGGTCCTTGCGGGATTAGGAAAGATTCTTATATTCTCTCACTCTGCCCCAGGTTCTCTTGGGTTTTCATTTATTTCCTTTGGGGAATCATGGACTGCAACAATAGAGACAGAAACTCACTGAAATGGCATGTGTTTTTTCAAAAGGATGACAGCAAACAGGCATTTGGAAAGTGTCGGTCACCTTTCATTGATTTTGGGAAATGTAGATGCAATATTGACTTAAATATGTAGAACACTTGATCACTGTTGTAAAACAATGTTTATTCCCATTTCATCTTCTGGTTCTCTCTTGTTCCTGCTTGTTTGCATTTGTGTTTAATTATGAACATTAATAAAATAAATGGTTTATACAAAACAACTAGACACAGGATATGGGGCGGCATGATGTTGCACACCCAATTAGGTTTTCTTGAGATGATTCAGTGGATGGGTCTTGCTCCAGTCTGACCAATTTCTGTTGTTTGAATATAGTCAAAAGAGTCCTTCTAAGTCCACAGTTAAACTGTATCCCGAGAAACTACATTCTCCAATTCAGGGGAAACCATGTATGCCAACATGAGCTCTTTGAAGGAAGGGTTTGATAAAAATGGAGTAGATAGATAAATAGTAGAGAGTTTCTGTCTATCACAATTCACCTTCCTTTCTGAAATCATGATGTAACCAGTTTTTCTTCTAATACACAAGAAAATACATATTAATTTCAGCTCATTTTTAAATTTTTTATTTATTTTGGAAATAAAATAAATAAGCAAACAATGAATATCAGACTGTCATGAGGTAACAGAGCTTTGGGAATACACAAGAGAAAGAGAGAACACATAGCTATTAATAGCACTTTATAGTCCTTTCTCACTGAGACTCGAGGCAGATTACACAGTGTAAATCAAAACGATTAAATAGCATGAGACATCTAATAAGCAATGCAATAGGACTACGAGTACAAAAATGAGAAACAATGCAAAAAAAGTACTGGACATGATATAAACTTTATGAAGGACACAAACACAAAGATTTTTTTTACATAATGTAAAAACATGCTTAAAACATTAGCACACTTGCAATATTTTGTTTATTTAACAGTATCTGATAACTGAAACCTCTTGCTCTGAATTATTGCATCAAAATGTCTGTGCTGTTGCAATCTTGAGTATGCTGTTCAAGTGTGTCTCTGTAAGCTGCAAACTTACTTTTGATTTATTGACATTCACCACAAAAATCTCATGCTCAGAGTTCTGAGTCTAGGACCCGGGGGGAAACATGAAATGGCTGAGCAATTGAGAGAGTCTGGGGACGCAAACAATGATGCAGCCGCAGCAGCAGAACTGGAAACTGGAGAGGCCAGTTCCAGTGCGGGCCTGATAGAAGCCCTCCGGGGGCCTGATCTGGCCCCCAGGCCACATGTTTGACACCCCTGCCATACACAGTGGCATACAGACTGCAGTCTTGTTCCCTTTATAAAAGTGCCTTCCTGAACCATTCTGTTTTAAATAGCTTTTGAAACAGTAGTATGGGAGCATTCCAACCCTGCTCAGGCAGGTCATTTCACCAGGTGGGGGGGCACAACAGATAATGTATGCATATGAGCCATTATCAATCTTAACCATTGTCAGGGTGGCACCTTCAGAAGGCTCTGTTCATATATGTCTTTCATCTGACTCTCCAGAAGACACTTCTCTAGTGTGCTGCAGCCCACATCACAAGAGTTAATTGAATTACATCTGACAATGTCATGGGAAATTCATTTAAAATGATTTAATTAGTTGGAACTACTTCTAAACTGATAAAAGAATGAAAACCTGCAGCTGGTAAAAGAGGGGAAAATCCTGTTCAAGAGTGTTCTTCCAAAGTACTCCAAGCAAATTCAGGATTACTCTAAAAAGAACACTCCTATGAAGGGAAGCCAAGAGAATGTCATCAGCCATATGGTCTTGGAGTACTACTGCCAGATCCTTCAGTAAATATGTAATGCAACATGAAGACGTCTTACAAGCCTGACACAGTTATGCAGACATTACTAAATCTCTGACAGCCCAATTCTTCACATGCTTTCTTAAAAGGAAGGTCAACTAAATGCAAAGGAATTTATTCCTTGTGTTTAGGATCAGAGTCTAATGGTAGGGAATAAAAAGGGTCAAAGGTGGGGAAGTTTGAGGCAGTTCTTTGTGTGCAATAAGAGATAATAACAGGAGACTATTTAATATAGCCCTGACCTTGGATGACCCAGGCTAGCCTGATCTCGTCAGATCTGGGAAGCTACGCAGGGTCAACCCTGGTTGGTATTTGGATGAGTGACCACCAATGTAGTCCAGGGTTGCTGTGCAGAGGAGGGCAATGACAAACCACCTCTGAACCTCTCTTGCCTTGAAGGCCCTGTAGAGCCTCCATATGTTTTAGTACTGAATACTTTGGGGTATTAGTGAAATATTTTTTGAAGCCAAAGTATTTGGAGGGGGCTGATCCTCCCTGAACCCCAATTCCTGTGGTACCAAAAAGTTTTCTTATTGTAGTTCATCTTGGATGCTAGAATTCTACTCAGTTTGGGGGGGGGGGTTAATGTTGCATCACGCCTTAATTATGACATGCTGCACTAAGGAGCAACTGATATTGAGTATGGGTCCTTTGTGGTTTTATATGACAAAATTCAGTTTATGGAAGGAAATTTTCAACTGGCCAATGTCCCTGCTTGGGCTCAACATTTTTGATGCATCAGATGGGCTAGAGAGGGTGAGTGCAACTTTCAACTAATTAGTCAAAAAACTTTTTGGTGGACAAAGCAAAGATCAAAGAGAATTTGGAGATTTGTGCATAAGATGATTCTGATGGACAAGGCTCCTGTTACTCACTATTGGAAATCCAACAATTTTCTAGGTAGCCTTCCTCCAACTTAAGCAGCTCTTCCTCCAACGGAAGAGCCAAAAAAATTAAAGGAAGCCTCCTTAGACAAAGGAACCAAAAGGAATGGTGGGATATAAATATTTTAATAAATGTTGTTGTAAAGAGAGTCATGAGGACTTGGTATATGCTGAGCCTAGCTATGTCTGTCAAGCAAAGATTGATTGGTAAACCTGTGTATGGCCTGAACCACTGGTGACTGTAGGTAAGAGCACACACACAGTTGAATGATTCCCTGTATCAAAATATTCCCTGCATGTAGACAACTTGCATGTCAGAGAGGAGGTAATGCCACAACCCTTCTCCCTGAAATGCTTATTTTCTATATGAAGGGAAATTTTGACATAAGCATTCAACCATGTGAACCAGTACTCTGAAGTGATACTGTCTTCTTCTTGTTAGCCATTCAGTTGTGTCTGACTCTTGGCCATTCTATGGGCCAGTTCTCTCCACGTTTTCTGATCTTGTACTGTTTCTTTGAGTTGTTCCATGCTCAGGCTGGTGTTGACTTTTATGGTGTCTAGCCACCATGTTCTTTAGTAGCCCAGTTTCCTTTTGCTGTTAACCAATCCAAGCATAATTGCTTAAACTAGGCACATGGTGGAGAGCTATGATCATCATTACTGGCATTTTTTGTTTACTTCATAGCAGTCACACGGCGTTGTTAATTTGAGAAAGTGGAGTGGGAGTGGATGATGTTTACTCCAGTATTGTGTGTGTAAAGTGCCATCAAGTTGCAGTTGGCTTGTGGAGACCCCAACAAGGGGTTTTCAAGGCAAATGATTAAGCAGAGGTGGTTTGCCATTGTCTTCCTCTGCAGTCTTCCTTGGTGGTCTCCCATTCAAGTATCGACCCTACTTAGCTTCTGAGATCTGAGGACCTTGGGCTATACTATACCTTTCCTCATCCCCACCCCAATATTACCCCTCCCACAAATCCCTGAAGTTCTGGTCAAAAGAAAAGATTTAGCCCAGCACCCAAAACTAAGTATCAGACACGTCAAATAGATCAGGGACCTACATACCTGAGGGACCACCTTTCCCCACATGTCCCCCAGAGAGCAATGTGGTCAGGAGCTCAGAACCGACTGTCCTTCCTGGGTCTTGAGGAGGCTAGGCTGTCGATAATCAGGACCAGGGCTTTCTCGGTGGCAGCCCCATCCTGGTAGAATGAGCTCCCGGAGGAGATCAGGGCCCTGCGGGACCTCCTACAGTTCTGCAGGGCCTGTAAAACGGAGCTCTTCCGCCAGGCTTTTGGGAGCCGCCACCACCACCAATAACGAACAATGGATGGCTGAATGTAACAGGACCCTGGATTTGGATGCCTAAAGGACATCAAGCACTGTAAGAACAATCAAAATGAACACTGCGAGTTGACTGGGCATCAAGAATACTGAATTATGGCTGCCACTATCAAACGAATGACAATGATCACTAGCATTTTATTATGGTTTTAGACTTGTTTTTTAATTGTAATTTATGTTTTAATGTAATCAATTTGTTTTTATATAAGCCACACTGAGCTGGCACAGGCTGGGAGGGCAGAGTAGACATTTGAAAAATAAATAAATAGATCTCTAATAATGTCCCCACCTCACTTCAGAAGTTGTGAGAAGAGAGAGAAATGGTATGATAGGCCTTCATTTGGGCTGCTTACCATGTTTTGAGGCTGATGATCCTCAGGCAGTCCCCTCTCCCTCGAGTGCAAATATGTGCTTTTTGTATGAACAGCTGGGCTGGTTCTAATACTTGTTTTGCCCACACGCCTACTCCAGCAATGTGTAGTGGAATCCTAGAATGGACCTAGCAAAAACAGGGTTCCAGCATCTGCTCAGACCTCTCTTATATACTTACTCTGAGGTGAGCCCTACTGAGTTCAAGGGGCTTTACTCCCATGAAATTGTGCATTAGATTAAAGCCTTAATAGTCATGCTGAAAAGGTCATTTTTAGTAGCTGCAGTTTTGTCCATCACTCTGCCTGATTCGTTTTTTTATGCATTTATTAAAAGTACAGGAGTTCTGTTCTCTTTTTTGCTTCTCATCATCCTAGTCCCTTTGCAGCTCGCAGTGCTATAAAATGGACTTAAAGTGGCTTGTGGCTGCAATCCAAAACTAATTTATGTAGGGGAAAAAGGCTCCAATGAAGTCAAAATTTACAGTTGTTAAATCAGTGCAACTTGCTCAGAGACAATGTATATAAGATGGATTGGTAGACATACAGAGGCTTACATAAGTGCATATCCTCCAGTGTTATACAAATGGAAATAGGGATATGTGTGTATCAGCCAGACTCTCAAAAGCAAGAATCATTTTAGAAACCCTTCAGCTAAGCAGTTGTACACGGCAACTGTACCTGATGGTTTACTTTTCTCCTGTATGAGTTTAAAAGCAAAGGTATTCTTTGTTCTTTTGATTCTATACCATATGTGCCATCAAGCTGCAACCAACTTATGGCAACCTCAGCAAGGGGTTTTCAGGGCAAATAAGAAACAGTTTGTTTTGCCATTGCCTTCCTCTGTGGAGTCTTCCTTGGTAGTCTCCCATCCAAGTACCAAGTCTGCTTAGCTTCTGAGATCTGACGAGAATGGGCTGTATCATATTGTTCCACATCCTGTTGAATACATGAAGCTGCTTTATACTGGGAGACCCCAGAGGCAGCAGGAGACGACACCCCCACTCCGGGAGGAAAAGGGGAGCAACGCACCTGGCCGCGTGAGAAGAATGGAAACAACGCTCGGCGCGGGGATGACAGAGACGACCAGCTACCGTGGGGGCCAGACCCGAGGGACACCGGGTCCAAGGGCCGGGCTCGACCACGGAGCCGGGGAGCGAGGAGGAGCGACCAGGAAGCCGCGGGACGCAAGAGCGGGGCCGAACGCGAGGCTGACAGACGACTCACGGGGATGTACTAAAAGGAAGGACAGG
>NW_015162508.1:0-46624 GCF_001447785.1 Gekko japonicus
ATTAGCAACCAAGATGGTGTGACGTGTCACGCCGGCTCAAGCGATTACATTCTCCTAGGCAGTTTCATTGCAGCCAGCCTCCCCCACAGATATTAATAGTGGTTGTTGATGGTAATGTGGGCGGCTCCTAGTTGAAGGCCTGGTGGAAGAGGTCCGTCTTGCAGGCCCTGCGGAACTGCACAAGATCCCGCAGGGCCCTGATTTCCTCTGGGAGCTCATTCCACCAGTAAGAAGCCGCTACTGAGAAGGCCCTGCCTCTAGTAGCCGCTAGCCTGGCCTCCCTGGGGCCTGGAATAACCAACCGATGTTGCGCCCCGGACCGTAGTGATCACTGGGGTATATACGGGGAAAGGTATGTTGAACCCTGGCCATATAGGGCTTTAAAGGTAAGTAGGTACGTAGTCATGTATGGCTGCGAGAGTTGGACTATAAGGGAGGCCGAGCGCCAAAGAATAGATTCTTTTGAACCATGGTGCTGGAGAAGACTCTTGAGAGTCCCTTGGACTGCAAGAAGATCAAATCAGTCAATCCTAAAAGTAATCAACCCTGACTATTCCCTGGAAGACCAGATAATGAAACTGGAGCTCAAATACTTTGGCCACCAAATGAGAAGGGAGCACTCACTGGAGAAGACCCTGATGCTGGGAATGATTGAAAGTCAAAGAAGACGGGGACAGCAAAGGATGAGATGGTTAGACAGTGTCATAGATGCAACAAACTTGAACTTGAGCCAACTTCAGAGGACGGCGGAAGACAGAAAGGCCTGGCATGATCTGGTCCATAGGGTTGCAAAGAGTCGGACTCAACTGTGCGACTGAACAACAACAACAAAGGTATGTAAGTGCCATTAGGTCACAACCAATTGTTCCGACACCAGCAAAAGGGTTTTCAAGGCAAGTGAGAAGCAGAGGCAGTTTGCCTTCACAGAGTTTTCCTCCATGGTGTCCCTTCCAAGTACCAACCCAGCTTAACTTCTGAGATCCGATGAGATAAGGATAGACCGTACTGCCTTCCCTCCCGGTGGAAAGACATGCTGAGGATGAATAGATTTCCCTCTGATGTGATTGGGGGATGGGGCAAGGTTAAAGGGGGTGAGGCTGGGGAAGAGGGGAAGGACAAAAGGGAAGGAGGCAGAAAGGGCCCACATGCTGAAACAGTGCTGCAGTACAGAGGGTTTCTCCCCTAAGGGAGCAGAACAAATTTTGAGTCCAGTGGGGCACCTTTAAGACAACAAACGTTTATTCAGGGTATGAGCTTTCGTGTGTAGGCCTACTTCCTCAGACACAGTGCAATGGGAGCAAACAGTTCATGTATATAGTTCACATAGGTGAACAGCAAATTAGCATACAACTTAATGAAGATGTTTTGATGTATGAACTGTTAACTTCCATCTCAATGGATCTGAGGAAGTGTGTGTGCACAGGAAAGCTCATACCTTGAATAAACCTTTTTGGTCTTAAAGGTGCCCCACTGGACACAAAATCTGTTCTACTGCTTCAGACCAACACGGTGACCCACCTGGATCTATGCCCTAAGGGAGGAGAAGGTTCAGTGAGGGGAGGCAGGGAAACCCCAGTGGGGCAACAGGACCTCCTACAATAGCTTTGTCCACAATCCAGTGGCACACCCCTATTTTTGTGTCAGTCAATTCATCTTTATTGGGCATTTCCAACAGTTACTTCAAAAAGGCAACTTAGATCTCCATATCTGGTCCTTGGAATGGACTTGCCCTGACAAAAAAAAGAAAGTGTTATATTCATTTTTAAAAGGGATCTCACTTTCCATATGAGATTTATCACATTGAGCAGCAATGCATCCCAGCCGAGAGGCATTCTTATTACCCTTTCTGAGAATATATTGTCTTCAGTGGGTCTAGATGGGCTTAAATCCTGGTATTTAGACTTCACTGGGTTATGCATTTGCATTTATTTACCCTGCTTTAGAAATCAGTCTCCCCTCCTCTATTTCCCAGCAACAATGGCCCAGTGAGGTAGGCTGGATGGAGAGTTTGTGCTGAGCCCAAGTTCACCCAGTGAGCTTCCATGGTAGAAGTGTAGATTTGAACTCAGGACACCCAGAGACTTAGTCCACCACTCTATTCACTACACCATACTGGCTCTCTTAGGCTGTATTTTTTTTTACTCTGCCAGAGTCATAATAAAAGCCTTTTCCTAGTATCCAAAGTTAGAAAATTCAGGAAAAAATAAACCATAAATCTGTTACAATCCGATGAAACAAAAAAGAACCAGAGAAATGTCACTCTTACCCTAGGGGTTCTCAAAGGGAAAGTTGGCACGTGCAAGTATGAATATATTATCTCTCTTTTTAAACTAGCTTCAGAAGCCTATGGAAACTTTATAATATTTTACGGGAAAAGTCAGAGTATATCTGATGAGTCACAGATCTGAGGCTGGATCCCATGTTAGTCACGGATGTTCTTGGCTCTTCTCTCCTCCCAGGAATAATTTCTGTCCTGGAATGTTTTATTCCCAGAGTCACTTAACTCATGTGAAGTAATAGTTATGGGGGAAAGGTGGCTAGGAAAGATTTTTAAATGTAAGGATCTGTCGCTGGTGACCCAGATCAAATTTGTGGCTCAAGTGGTTAAGACACTGAACTGCAGGCTGTGGAAGGTCGGTAGTTCAGCAGTTCGAGACCTGAGTGTGCCGCATGATGGAGTGAGCTCCCGTCTCTAGTTCCAGCTCCTGCCAACCTAGCAGTTCAAAAGGAAGAAATTGCAAGTAGATAAATAGGTACCACTTCAGTTCGAAGGTAACAGCGTTCTGTGCACCTTGGTGTTTACTCATGCTGCCCACATGACCACGGAAATGTCTTCGGACAGCGCTGGCTCTTCGGCTTTGAAATGGAGATGAGCGCCACAACCCTAGAGTCGGATTCGACTGGCTTTCGAGCAAGAGAACCGTTACTTTACTTTAGTCACCGTTAGGATATATGGGTGTGAAAGTTGGACAATGAAGAATGCTTACAGGAAGAAAGTGGATTTATTTGAAATGTGATGTTGGAGGAGAGTTTTATGGATAATAATTAGCAAATACTCCTTGTGTGATTTGCAAAATGCACAGGTTGTAAATGTTCCCATCCCCTTTGTAAGTTGGGGAACATCTCATTCCAACACCTTCTGCGCCATTACATTGTTCAGCAAACCCAGCTACTAACAATGGCATTCTTGTAGTGCTGAGTAACTGTAACCACTGTCATGATCTTAAGAAGTAAGGTGCTTTGATGCCCAGCAGGAGTTTCCTGGAACCTTGACAACTGCTTGCTTTCCCAGGGAAGAGGGCCATAAAGTACACCAAGAGGTCAACAAAAACAGAGATGAGTTTCTGCAAACAGATAACTTTTGTTCAACCTGACAGTAGAGGCAAGATGGATAGCTGTTGTTAAACTTGATCTGAGTACTGAGATGTGTGGGATGTGTACCCTTGGATGACTGGGGGGATAGGGGTTCACTTCCCCACATGGGAAAAAACTCCCTAAATAGCTCCCCTACAACCAGGGGCCTGCATACCTGCGAGACCACCTCTCCTCTTATGAGCCCCAAAGATTGTTATGATCTGCTAATCAGCATCATCTGGTGGTATCCAGCTCCAGGAATGTCCGTCTTGCCTCAACTAGGGCAAGGCCTTTTCAGTCCTGGCCCCTACCTGGTGGAATGAGTTCCCATTTGAGAACAGAGCCCTGCGGGACTTTTTACAGTTCCACAGGGCCCGCAAGATGGAGCACTTCCACCAGTCTTTTAGTTGAGGAAGCAGGCATTCTCCTTTTATCTATCTATTGGGCTTCCCCTTCGGTGGATCACATCTGTGCAACACCCGGAACCCCAATTTGTGATAGGCCACATCTGTTGAGGCTCTGATTAAATCTATAGGAATTGCACTGTATTTTATCGCAGAAGAAGGGGACAGCAAAGGATGAGATGGTTAGACAGTGTTATCGATGCAACAAACATGAATTTAAGCAAACTCCAGAGCACGATGGAAGACAGAAGGGCCTGGCGTGATGTGGTCCATGGGGTCGTGAAGAGTCGGACTCGACTGTGCGAATGAACAACAAAAACAATTTATTTATTTATTAATTTATTAGGAAATTGTTTTGATGATTTTGTATTTCCATTGCTGCCACCCACCCTGAGCGGGCTTGCGGGGAGTGCGGGATACAAATAAAAATAAATAATAAATAAATAAATGAGCATTTTCAAATGCTGGGAATCAGATTCCCGTGCATGGTCCAGGTTGGGGTCAGGATTTGCATTTGGTCCACAAGTGTCCAAGATGGATGCTGAGGCAATTTTCTATATTGTTAAGTTTAGTTTAGTGATATGATTTCCCCTGTTTCTTTCCTTAGGTCTGTGTAGCTGGTAGGCTTGATGGTTATTTTCCTTTATCTCCTGCCATATTTTAATAACCTATAGTAAATCAAGCCAGTTTGGTGTAGTCGTTAAATGTGTGGAATCTAATCTGGGAGAACCAGGTTTGATTCCCCACTCCTCCACTCGCAGCTGATGGATGACCTCAGGCAAGCCATAGCTCTGTCAGAGCTGTTCTTGAAAGAGCAGTTCTCGAAAGAGCTCGCTCAGCCCCACCTACCTCCCAGGGTGTCTGTTGTGGGAAGGGGAAGGGAAAGGAGTTTGCAAGATGCTCTGAGACTCTGAGTGAAGGGTGGGGTATAAATGCAATCTCCCTCTCCTCTTCTTCCTCCTTTTTCTGCAGCATCATCATCATTATCACCACCACCACCAGCAGCAGCAGTGTGTGTTTCAGACTTCTGCCTGCATGCCTCAGCTGCTTGCCCATGCTGACACACAGGCGCAGGGGAAGGACTGAAGGGTTGGGAACCTCTGCCTTTTGCTCATGCTCAGAGGCAGACCTCAATAGTGTCCACCAAACACTGATAACATGGGAGGCTGGATGTACCTTGGGGTGGTGGTGGCACCGAAGAAGAGAGCACGCTAACATGCAGCCCAAACATGCTATATGAATATAAACATACATAGACCTAAGGAGGCACATGAGAACCACCACTGTGCTTCATTCTGAACTAACAGGCTAACAATCAAGATGGAATCCACAGTGCCTGTGTAGACAGGCAGGCCCAGGACTAGAGTTGCCAACCTCCAGGCAGGGCATAGGGATCTCCTGGAATCACAAGTCATCTCCAGAGTACAGAGGAAAGTTCCCCTGGAGGAAGCAACAGCTTTGGAAGATGGACTCATAGTATAACATTCCTGTTGAGCTCCCTCCCCTTCCCAAACTCCACACTTCTTGGGTCCCATCCCCAAATCTCTAGGAATCCCTTAAGCTGGAGCTGGCCGCCCTACCCAGCACCATAAAACAGGACGTGATGGGGCAGAGAATCCAGGAACGAGATCGATAATACCACAAGGGATACATAAACCCTGATATCCAAATAAGCAGGGTGAGTTGATTTAAATAAAGGCAGTCTAAAGCTGTAGCTGTTTGCATTGCCAAGAAAATAGATCAATTTTAATTCACTCGGTTCAAATCAACTTTCCCATTTTGTAATTCACGCATTTCCTGAACATGCATACTAAGTGGCTGTTATGACAATTAATAGACACGGGCTTGCAACTGAATAAAGAATTTATACGGCCTCAGAACGTAACCTAAAAATCTCTAGTCGCGCAGCCCACAAATCTTTTGAACAGTACAATTATGAGAGCAATCCTAAGCAGTTCAGCTCAGAATCCTACCTAGTATTCAATGGGGCTAATTCCCAAGACAATGTTCTTATAATGGCATTCCATATCTGCATAAAGATGAGTGAATTCACATGAAGAAGGGCCATGGCTTAGTCGCAGAGCATCTGCTTGGCATGCAGAAGGTCCCCGTTTCAACCCCTGGCATCTTCAAAACAATATGGCTGCGGTCAGATGTGCCATTTGGCACAGTTGGGAAGTGCTCCTATTCCATCCGTTGGTATTTGGCATGAAGTTGCTTGATCACACATCCCAATATAATCCATTTTGCTATGGGCACATCCCATCACTGCATGTCAAGATGGAATTTTCAGGCAAGTGGGGGGGTTTGCCTTTTTGTTCACATGCACAAAACTGAGGAATCAAATGTCCATGCGAAGAGTTCTCCATGGAGTTCTACATGGACCAATTATGCGGTTATGCGCATATCATTAAGTGGAAAAAATGGTGCCAAGTCGGGATGGACCGAGCAGTCCATCCCGATGGCCTGAGTGTGTGCTTGAGTGATCAGACTAGGGAAAATCCATTCGTGGCCCTTTGGCAAGTGTTAGGACCGGACTTTCTCTGATGTCTTTTAACTCTGATTCTGTGGTGGGGCAGCATGGGTTGCTGATGACTGTGGGACCTTTCCCAGATGCTGCCGTCTGATCGTGCACTTTAGATCCATCAGGAATTCACAGGTAAGTTGGATCTAAAGGCACATCTGGCCACAGCCTATGTGACGTAAAAAACCTCTGCCTGACACCCTGGAGAGCCACTGACAGTCTGAATAGACAATACTCACTGTGATGGATCAATGGTCTGATTCAGGGTAAGGCAGCTTCCTGCGTGATTTCCTGCAGGATCACAGTATTTGTGTAAGTACACTAAGCAAGATCATTTACTTGAATAGCCACAAACTAGTATAGAATTGGGAGCACTATGGGCAAAGTGCCCAGAACTTTGGAGGGGGAAAATGAGTGGGCAAGATTGTGTTTTCTTGTAGTTGGAAAGTAAATGCATATGCCTGTTTGAATCATGGGTTGCAATAATGTCTGTCAAGTTGTATCTCAGAAGTAAAGCATGGTTCAGTTCCAGTAGTGTCTTAAAGACCAACAAGAAATGTGGTTCTTGAAAGCTTATACCCTGGAAATATTGCTGGTCCTTAAGATGCTACTGGACTTGGGCCACCCAAGTGAGAGCAGCAAACACCTACCTCATCTAATTGACAGCCCAGAGCTATGTGGAGAGACCCTTGGCTAAGCTGAAAGTTAAATACTGAAACTTGTCAGTGTCAGTGATCCATTCAGGAATGTTCTTTGGGGACCCCCCGTTCTCACAAGTTCAGTTGCAAGCTGAACTTCTCTACCGCTGTTTTTGGAAACCTGAGGAATCATTTCTGGGATATAACAGTTGCTGGTTGGGACGCAATGCTTCATTTCCTTTTACTTCTCTGTATGGGTGTATGTGTGGGTGCCTGCATGTGGATGGTTGCGTGCAATTTCACTGGGGGAAGCCTTTGAAGCCATAACCATTCCCACCGCTTCGACATCCATCAACAGTTATTTTTACTGTACGTTCGAGCCATTGCATATTGAATGAATGGCGCAAATGCGATATAAATTAGTTTCAGGCTGATGGTCTTTATCACCTTATGAGAACAGCCCAAAGCTTTTCATCCATGCATGGACAACTGTGGCTCGTTTAATTCTTTGACTGGAAATACATTTTAATCTATCTTCACAGCCGTTATTTCTTTCCGAAGAAGGTGCGTTTTTACCTAGTCCCCAACATTAAGTGACTGCTACTGAAATAATAGGTAACAGTCTTCTGAACCTGCATTAATGGTGTGTGCTAGTGGAGTCCATGGAAGTGAAATCATCTACTCGAGAACAGCAATTTAGATGGTACAAGTATTTTTACAACTCGTTAATATGTGAGCATACTTCTCTAATGGGGCCGTAGAACTGGCTGGAGACCATTTACCTTTTTTTGGGGGGAGGGGTGAATATATTAAAACTTGACACATACAGACGTCTTGAGATCTGGAACAGTTAAACATATCTTGAGGGTGTTTCCACCAGCATTTTAGGTGGCATAAGAAGCAGGTTCTTCCTCCAAATGCAAATAACCCTTGCCTAAATGATACTCTGGATATTTATTGTATACAGGATACAACTGAGAGGAAAAAAGAAACATTTCTGAGGAGCGAAATGTGTGTTTCTCTGTGCTGTTGAATCACAACCGGCTCATGACAATCCCAGGAAGTTCCACCTCAGAGGGTTTTCAAGGCAAGAGACGGCAGAGGGGGTTTGCCATTGCTTCCCTCTGCACAGCAAAGAGAAACTTCTCCCATCTGAACCTATCGACTCAATCTGGTCATCTTTGGAGGCTCTGCTTTGGCTGCCGCTGAGGCTAATGGGTTATTTCAGTTCCTGAGAGCTTTGTGTGTATGTTTGGCATTGTCTTGTTGGTGAACATGGTAGTCTGGGATTTCAGAAGAAGCCAGAAATCCACTAGCTTGTCCCACTGCAAACAGTGGTAGTTTCAGAGGAGCCACAGGATTTGTTTACACCTTTGCCCCTCATTTGAAAGCTAATGACTAGCATTAGTTATGCACTTAACCTAGAACATAAGTGCAAACCTATAGCAGGGCTTTTTTTGTAGAAAAAGCCCAGCAGGAACTCATTAGCATAATAGGCCACACCCAACAGCAAAACACATTAGCATATTAGGCCACACCCCATGCCTTCCCTTGGCTTGCCTGGGCACCCCATAGCTGTGGGGAGCCTGGCCAAGCGGACCCTTGGAGAGGACGGGGAAAGCTCGGGAAGGTACATTTAAATGCCTCCCCGATCCTTCCAGGGGCCCCCCTGGCCCGCCTGCCTTGGAGTCTCAGGAGGTCACTCTCCAGGCCTTCCCTCTATAGTCACGCATGCAGAGGCTTTGGCTGTAGTGGGTGTGGCCAACTCTGAAGCCAGCCGGAAGTCCGTTCCTGTGTGTTCCTGCCCAAAAATAGCCCTGACCTATAGTATTGAATACGATACAGCCGCTATTCCAGATCTGAAAAAGGATTATTTTAGAGCACAAAATATATCTATTTTACTTTACATCATTGGTACTCCACCTTTCTTCCCCATGGGGACCCGAAGTAGCTGATGGTTCCAGACTTTTAAAATCCTAATGCATTGGCTATTGAATATCCCATTTTTGTGACTTCTCTGGCTCACTATGTGTCCATCTGCCTTGATTCCCTGTGAGAAAGGTGGACTATCGATAACATAAATGAATAAATGGTTCTCCTCTCCTCCATTTTATTCTCACAACAATCCTGTGAGGGAGAACAGTTACATTTGAGTCCAGTAGCACTTTAAAGTCCAAGATTTTGGGGGTATAAGCTTTGGATAGTTGAAGCTCCCTTCGTCAGAGAGTCGACTCTTGAAAGCTTATACTTAGGGATGGGCATGAATCAGAATGGAGCCAGTCTGTCTGGAAATGTATCTGTTCACGAACCGGCATGAATTTCCATTAACAGCTTGAAAGTTTGTGGAACGTTTGTGCTAGTTGACCTGCCACAAACTTCACTTCACAAACCACGAACTGCCCAAAATTCACCACAAACTTTTGTTCATGAGCCGGTTCGTGCCCATCCCTATCCTTATATTCTGAAGCTCTTTCTGGTCTCTAAGGTGCTGCTGGACTTGAAGCTAGCTGTTCTACTGCAGACCAACATGGCTACCCTCTGAAACTACTTGTGAAGTAGGTGACTGGCCCAAGGTCACCATTCTTCCATAGCAGGATGGGAATCTGAACAGGTCTCCTCCAGATCCTAATCCAAGACTCTAAACACTGCCGAAAACTGATTTTGAATGATTAATAATGATACTAAATAATGACAAAACATTAAAAAAGTGGATCTTAGCTAATGACTTTGGTGACAGTGTACCATAGTTATGTTAATGTGGCAATCATTTATTACAAGATTAATAAAATACAACAGCTGTGGGAGACCTACTTCTGAAATTGCCATATGGTAACTGGACTTTAAGTTGTTCTGTGCTTAATAACATACTTGCAATTACAAATTATGTTTTGTGGGTTTCTTTGTAATTAATCCAGGGTAAATGAACAACATCAATTATATTACTTAAAAAAATAATCATGCAGGCTATTTCTGGCTTTGGATTGGAATGAGCAAGTTTTCCCAGCTTTGATCCCAAGGATGATTGTCTAAATTCATATTCCTAACCTTGTTCAAAAGTGACATTGCAGCAAAAATTGAATTCCTTCTCCCTCCTCAATAATGAGCACATGACGCTGCCTTATACTGAATCTTGATCCATTAAGGTCAATATTGTCTACATAGACTGGCAGCAGCTCACCAAGGTCTCAAGCAGAGGTCTTTCACATCACCGACTGCCAGATCCTTTAAATGGAAATTCTGGGGACTGAACCTTGGCCCTTCTGCACACAAAGCAGAGGCTCTTCCACTGAGCCACAGCCCCTCCCTAATAGTTATCAGCCTTCCTCTGGTATTGTTATGAGTAGGGATGGGCACAAACCAACTCAAAAACTAAAGTTCATCATGAATTTTGGCCGGTTTGTGGTTTGCAAAGCAATGTTCATGGAAGGGCATGCAGTATGAACATTTCACAAACTTTGGTGCCATCCGTGGCAGTTCATGAATAATTAACTTCCAGGATACCAACAACATGCTCTGTGTCCATATGTGGACCCTTGGGCAAGTCATCCCTCTGGTTCGAGGGCTGGACCAGGTGCTGGCCTCCACACTGCAGCTGGGTCCCGCGGGGATGCCTGTTTTCCCATGGGTCAGGGCCTTGGCAGAGAGGTTACAGGTGGGGATCACCACCAGGTTGCATCCTCTCTGTCCACAGCATGTGTGACCCCCAGAATTGTTTTTATAATTCTAAATGCTGTCTTTGTTGGATATTGTAACTCTGCATGCAATAAGAACTGGGAGCGAAAAGGCTAAGAGAATTCTCCCACTGGGGTACGCTTGGCAGTTGGCCCCACACTCTCATCGGTTTGGTGTTGAGTCCCTTTGGCCCTTGATTGCCTTCACTGTTTCATCTTATAGAGGACCTCTCTTCTTCTCTCTGTCTTACCTGAGCTTGGAGCTGTAGCAAGTTAACCTTTTTTTGAAGTTAATCTGTTCACCATAAGTTAAATGTACCTCCATGAATATGTCATGTCAGACGTGCTATTTTCGTAAGTAAAGTTTCTTCCTCTTTTTACCATTGGAGTTAGATCATCCACGTAATTTTTTTGAACAGCATCCCTACCACCACCTTAACCAGGAAGTGTGAAGGATCGGAGATGCTGAGTAAATCTTCTGTGTACATATATCTTCTGAGTAAATATATATATTTAACATTTAACCCAATGGTTATTTTCATTGTTAAAATGTAATTTTTTTGAACAGCATCCCCCCGGAAGTGTGAAGGATCGGAGATGCTCAGTAAATCTTCTGTGTACATATATCTTCTGAGTAAATATAACCCAATGGGTATTTTCATTGTTAAAATGTTTTACTGTTTTTATGTGTGCTGCCTTGGGGACCCTAATCAGGCAGAAAGGTGCCATAAAAGTGTGTTAAATAAATGTCATCACCTCCATGTACATCAAAAAGGAAGCTTCTCCCTTGCCCTGAGCTGGATAGCCCAGGAGAGCCTGATCTCATCAGATCTTGGAAGCTCAGCAGGGTCGACTCTGGCAAGTACTTGGATGGAAGACTCTCTTGGAATACCAGAGGCAGGAGGTGGGGGCGGGCTTTATTCAGCCACCTCTCTGAATATCCTCCAGGCCCCCAGTAGGGGTCAGTCACCAGAGGTCACCATGACTTCCAGGTGCATGCACACTCGCACACACAAACATGCACATATTTTTTTTAAAAAAAACCAAAATATTATGGGGGTCAGATATTCAGACCCCATCTCTTTCCTTGGCCATAGTAAGCACTCTTATAGTGTATCTTCTATTTATTTACTTTATTTATAGCCCACCTTTCTTCTAGGGATGTCAACCTCCAGGTGGGACCTGGGGATCCCCTGGAATCACAGCTCATCTCCAGACTACAGAGATCAGTTCCTCTGGGGAAAATGGCTGCTTTGGAGACTGGACGCTATGGTACTGTACCCTACTGAGGTCCCCGTTGTCCCCAAGCTCCATCCCTACATCTTCAGGAGTTCCCCAACCTGGCAACCCTTTGTTGTTCAGTTGCACAGTCAAGTCCAACTCTTTGCGACCCCATGGACCAGATCACGCCAGGCCCTCCTCTGAAGTTTGCTCAACTTCATGTTCGTTGCATCTATGACACAGTCTAACCATCTCATCCTTTGCCGTCCCCGTCTTCTTTGACCTTCAATCTTTCCCAGCACCAGGGTCTTCTCCAGTGAGTGCTCCCTTCTCATTGGGTGGCCAGTGGCAACCCTTACCCATCCCCCAATTCCCTGCTGGAAGCCGGCTGGGACCTGGCAACCCGACTTCCTCCCCAATGGGGACCCAAAGCAGTCCACAGCATCCTCCGATCTTCTGTTTCACCCTCACAACAACCCTGTGAGGTAGGTTAGGCTGAGAGTATGTGACTGGCCCGTGGTCATCCAGCGAGCTTCCATGGGACAAGTGGGGATCTGAACTTGGATTCTTCAGGTCCTAGTCCAGCACTTCAGTCACTGCACCAGACTGGCTCAGACACCAGTTGATGCATCTCTCTGTGCCCCCCTTCCATTTGCTGAAACGTCTTCCCCATAATTTCCCCCGGCTATATTTTTAAAAGATCGTACGCCATCAAAGTAGAGGTGGCTTCAGTTTTCTAGCTTCCTTTGCAACCATCAAGGCTGGCAAGGAAAATGTTAAGTGGGGTGTGAAAGGGACAGGACTAGTTGTGCAGTGTTTAAAATTCTGGACATTCCCATTCAAACCTTAGATCACAATCCTCAAGGCAAATAGTCTGAAGGAGTTGCTTAAAAGTCAGCGGGAACCCTCTAAAGCCGCGTCTCCTGCTGTGTACTAATTTGATCAAATTCCAAGCTTGCCTTTTTATCTCAGGGAGGGCTTTTATTGTGGTGGCGGTGGTGGTATAGTCTTAAAATTTTAATTTGAAACTTCACTGATTTGAATGGCTGTGTGGACATCTCAGCAGCTGGATAATCAAAAAGGGAAGGATGGAATAACATTGTCTCTGTTGCCGCTGACATCAAAATCTTAGTTTCATTTTCTCTGCCTCCTCTTTCTAATGTATTTTTAACAAAATATTACCCCCCTCCACCCATGCACTTGGGTTTCCTCTGTGTGTGTGGCTCTGCCTCCCATGGTGGCCATTTTGTCATTGGCTCCACCTCCCATGGCAGCCATTTTGTCATTGCTTCCACCTCCCACAGGAACCATTTTGTGGGTGTGCCCACCACCATTTGTCAGATCTTCAAAGGTGCTCACAGGCTTTAAAAGCTTTGCTGTAGTCAGCTAAAGCTATTTGACAAATAATTATGCAGGTGTTTCTGACATCTGCCTATTGCCATCTCTTTAACGACTTCCACAGAACGAGAGTGTGCACTTCCCTATCCTGTCCAGATGTTCCCTGCTCACAAACACCAGCATAATAAACAATCAGATTTCCCAAATTAGAGCCCCAAGCAGGGGAGAGGATGATTGAGTTCCAGTGACATATCAGTTTAGACTAGGGTTGCCAGGTCTGGGTTGGAAAAGACCTGGAGACTTTGGGGGTGGATCCAGGAGAGGGCGGGGTTTGGGGGAGGGGAGGGGCCTCAGCGTGGTACAATGCCATACAGTCCACCCCTCAAAGCAGCCATTTTCTGCAGGGGAGTTGATCTCTGTCAGCTGGAGATCAGTTGTAAAAGTGGGAGATCCCCAGGCCCCACCTGGAGGCTGGCAACCATAGTTAAAATGAGGAACGCTGCATTGTTGTAAGATTCCTTCTGCAGAGATCTTTAGAGTCAGGGGGGTGAGTGAATTCTGAACCTCAGAACACTCATTTTGATCTGTGATGAATCACAAGTTGTAGAGAAGAAGAGGAGTTTGGATTTATATTCCGCCCTTCACTACCCAAAGGAGTCCCAGAGTGGCTTACAAACTCCTATCCCTTCCCCTTCCCACCACAGGCACCCTGTGAGGTAGGTGGGGCTGAGAGAGCTCTTGATAGAAACTGCCCTTTTTCAAGAACAGCTCTTGTCAGAACTACGGCTTGCCCAAGGTCATCCAGCCAGGTGCAAGTGGAGGAGTGGGGAATCAAACCCGGTTCTCCCAGACTGGAGTCCACACACTTAACCACTACACCAAACTGGCTTGTACAAGTCTGTAGCTCACCGGTAGAGTTGCCAGCTCCGGGTTGGGGAATTCCTGGAGATTTTGAGGGGGGAGTCTGGGGAAGGCAGGGCTTGAGGAGAGGAGGGGTCATAATGCCATAGGGGATTATAACCATCCAAACAGGCTGTTTTCTCCAGGGGAACTGATCTCTGTCTCCTCGAGGTCAGCTGTAATTAGAGATGGCAGTCCCCAGGTGGGGATGGGGGAATCCCCCGATTTTGGAGGCTTCCACCAGACACTGGCCAGCTGGCTGGTGGGGGAAGCTCCACCTTCAAGAGTAGTCTGCAGTCCCGCTTGAAAAGAGTGTACACTGCATGTGTCTGCCCGCTTTTTCCAAGCGGGGACCAGCAGCTCCTGCCCTGAAAGCCACAAATTCGCTGCTGGCAGGGCAGGCACACACAGTGCCCACTTCCCCCCAATCCATATAAAGGAAGGTTCCCTTTAAATGGTTGTGGGAAAGTGGGGGGCGTGCGCACATGTTGCTGCATCCCCGATGCAATGATGTCACTTTGCATGACATCATTGTGCCAGGGATGCCCATTGTCCCTTCCTAGAATACCCGCAAATGCCCCCACTGGGGAGAAGATGGGACCTGGCAACCCTAGATGTAATTCCAGGAGATCTCCAGCCATGATCTGGAGGTTACTAGGAGATTATTAGCTACTTGGAACATACCGGTAGACTCCGTGTCACTTTGAATCTTGCCAGAGCTGGGTTGATCTCCATCACTAAAGAAAAGCGGCCGGATGGAGCCCTAAGAAACGGCAAAGCAACTTAGGTGTGCCGTCACCGCCCCTTTGGTTCGCACTACAGCTAGTCCTGAGCTCATGCCACCTATTGCATGCTTTCCTCTGGAAACTCTTCTCTGCACCATGAACCGGTGACCACATCAATCTGAAGAGAGACTTGTACTTTCAAGAACGATGAGGTCACTATTCAACTGATGCAGCTGTCATTTTTGCATGGTGGCAAAATTATATGTTATGTGCATTAATTTTGGTTGTAAGTCAAACTGTATAAGAAGACATGGGTCTCTAGTGCGATTTGTACAGCGTGATAGATTATTCTGTTTATTTGTTTGTATGAGCTGGAGGCTGGCAACCCTGTCCACCAGTCATATATCACGGCCCAACAAATACACTTCCCTTGTTTTGGCAATCTCAGGTAGTCAAAAAAACCCCAAGAGCTCATCCCTTTAGTGGGAAGCCGTATATAGCTGATAGGCTGAATTTGGCTGGGTGGGCATTCGCAGGCATAGAAAAAAGTGACGCTCTTAAACAGGAGGACAGGATGAGGTCTCTTAAAATGTGGGAAGAAGGCACGTCCCTTGTTTATGGTGTCGCCTTTGTGGACTTTGGCAACTCTTGCCGCAAGAAACGGGAAAACGAGACGAGCAGGAGATGCTTCCTATTCGGCGCGGCTCTGGACGGAAAGCAAACTGCCGCGCTCTCTAATTCTCCAGAAGGGACCTTGGCGGTAGCCAGCAACTGCTGTTCCTGCCCAATGCATTCATCCATATTGAAAGAGAACAGCTGGGAACTTAATCACGGGATACAGAATGGCCATGCTCAGATGGTTTCAGCCAGTGATTCTCTACAGCTGTGATATGGTGGTGACCATGAAGGTTTTCTATTTACCGGGAACACAGGCATTTCAAAGGGGGGGGAATAACATGGTAGCCCCAGTTTCTGCTTCTCTGCTGCCCGGCAAGACTCTCAGGGGTTCGTCCCCCTCCCTCCCCCCGATCTTACCTCATTTGTCTCTCACCAGGTGTTCAATGTTCAATTGGTATTTCAGAGTCTGAGATGACTGGGTATAAAATGTATTCTGGCAGGTGGCATGCATATTCACGGAGTCGTTCTTTGACAAATTAAGAGAATCCATCTCCTCCGTGTTGCCCACCAAAATGCTTCCCTGGGATCAGATCTGTCCTAAGCCATTAGTGATGTTGCCAAGATTTGGTGATGGGGTGGTCCGGAATGAATTCTTCCCAGTTCAGAAAGAGCGAGCTTTTTCTTAATTTGAACCAAATATGGCCAGGCTCCAAAATAACCTGGGGTAGCACTGTTATGGGGGATTCTCTGGATCCCTCTTTACCCAATTTCCCTTCAGAATCCAACTTTTATTTTATACATGCATGTCATTTCTAGCCCGCCTTTCTCATAGGGACTCAAGATGGATTGCACAGAGTGAGCCAGTATGTTCAACAAAAAGGGACTTTGCCTTGGAAGCACAAAAGCTTTACGAAGTACCCCTGATCCTCCATGTTTCCTGGTTAAGGGGAAAAAACTACTTTTCACGCAAATTACAAAGATGATATGACTCCAATGGTAACAAGAGAAAGAAATTTTACTTACAAAAATCAAAGCACATCTTACATGACATATTCCTGTAGGTACATTTCACTTTCTTTGAACAGATTAAATTCAAAAAGGTTAATGTGCTACCAGTGTTCCCTCTAAGTTGAGTTAGTGTGAGCTAGCTCACAATTTTTTAGCCTCCGGCTCACACATTTTTTTGTCTTAGCTGAGGCAAGATGGCTCCAGAGCAAACTGATTTATGCAGTACCCAAATTGCTTGCTCACAACTTGAATGCCAGTAGCTCAGAAAGTAGAAATTTTGCTCACAAGACTCCACAGCTTAGAGCAGGGGTGTCGAACTCATTTGTTATGAGGGCTGGATCTGACATAAATGAGACTTGGTTGGGCTGGGCCATGTGTGTCACAAAATGTAATGCCAGGTAGCGGAGATATAAATTTTATAAAGGACACAAACACAAAGATTTTTTTGTACTTAAAAACATGCTTAAAACATTAGCTCTGTAAACTGCAAACCTACTTTTGATTTATTGACATTCATGACAGAAATCTCGTGCTCAGAGTCCTGAGTCTAGGACCCAGGTTAAAACATGAAATGGCTGAGTGATTAAGAGAGTTTGGCGAAACAAGCTATGACGCAGCAACAGCAGCAGAAGAAGAACTGGAAGCAGGAGATGGCCAGTTCCACTGCAGGCCTGATGGAAGCCCTCCGGGAAGGGCTGACTCTCTCACTAGGCTTACTAGTATCTGGCCTAGGGCGCAGATCTCCCAGGGGCGCAGTGAGGCCCCTGCTGCCACCGCCACCCGCTCACTCCCAGCATGGCTTTCTGGGTGCCCACAACGCGCCCCTTCCTTCCCACCAGCTTGCTTATCGTTTGCCACAGCAACACCATCAGGAAGGAAGGAGCAGAGGAGGGGGCGGGCAGGCAGGCGGGCAGGGAAGGAAGTCAGTAGGGAGGGAGGCACACTCCTCTGGGGACTCTGTGCTGCTCCAACCTCAAGAGGGCCCCCTCCGGTGCTCCGCCCTCCTTCCTGCGCGGCTCCACCCTGCACAGCTCTCCCAGCTACTTGCCACTGCTGCTTCCAGCCGCATGGGAGGCGCAAAAGGGGCCTACAAAGGCGGGTTGCACCCCTGCTGCTGCGCTGGCCGGGGAGGGGGAGGCGTTGGCAGCGTTGGGGCCTGGGTCTGTCCGTTGGTGCCCTCCCATCGGCAGTGGAGCAGCTGTGCCAGGCTCGTCCATCCCGGACCTGCCTTGGGCTCTGCGGGCCCCTCTTCCCACCCCCCACCCTCCAGCCCCCACCGGCCCTCTGCTCCGGCCGCGGCTCTCACCCTCCCTCCATTGTCTCTGCTTGCTGCCAACATGTTCGGGCAGAGGAGCTGCCGGCTCCCCACCCCCACCCCGCGTATGTTGCCTTTTCCTTGGCGCCATTCCGGGTGGTTTCCCAGCACAGCTCGCTCACTCCAGGCTGCCGTTCACTGAGCCCCGGGTCTGCTTAAGCACCTTGTGCTTGCTCTTCAGTCTGGCTTCAGGTAACTGCGGGATTGCCAAGAAAGAAGCACTCCCCCCCCCCGCTAAATGCAGACTGAAGACCTGGAAAGAAAAGCCCTCTCTGCGATCGGTCCTCGTTTCCAGGGGCAGCTTTGGGGATGGAGGGAGCCGGTGCTTCTCTCCAGGCCCTGCCTGAAGGTTGGCAACCCCTGAACTGGGTGCGCATGGGGGGCATCAGAAGGTAGCCCTGCCTAGGGTGCAAAAACACCTCGGGCCGGCCCTGCCTCCGGGGGTCTGATTTGGACCCCAGGTCACATGTTTGACACCCCTGGCTTAGAGGGAGCTCCAAGCCCAGGTAAGAGAGAGAAGAGAGGTCCTATATAAGATGAAACACAGAAGGCAATCAAGGGCCAAAGAGACTCAGCACCTAACGGATGAGAGGGTGGGGCCAACTATCCAAGTGCACTTGAGTGGGAGAATCCTCTTAACCCTTTCCCTCCCAGATCTTCTTGTATCCAACAGAAAAGCCTTCTTGAATAGTTCAGTTTTGCATAGTTTGTGGAAAGCCAGGAGGGTGGAAGTTTTCCTGACCTCCTTGGGCAGCCCATTCCACAAGGTGGGAGCCACAGCGTAGAAACCACATGTATGGACAGTTGTTGGTTTTTGCCCATTTGCTGGTTGGTTCCCACAGAAGCCTTCAGTGACATGAGCAGAGCTGTCACAGAGTGGAGGAAGAAAATGGAAGGGGGGGAGACCCGAGGATCCCCCATGCTCATTTCTATTCCCACCACATCACAAAGACACCTCAGCTTCACCTTGTTGGGAAATTGTGTTTGAGCTGACTACAACTTTCCGTTTTTACATAACTTTGCAATCGACAATTGTGAAACCTTTCAAGAAATATCCGATCTCTTCAAAAGAAACCTTTCAAACTATCAGTGGCTATTAAAATTGGCAGCATTTCGTTTTGGATACAGAGCATATCATTAGTCCAGGTCTTACCTAGTTGTGGCTGCAACTTCGACAATATTGTTCTCAGACGACACTAATTTGGAGGTGCGTGACCTGCAACAGGAAGACTGTATTAGATGTTATCCCAGTCTAAAAACATAATTGTCTTCCTTTATTCACGGTACACAGTACTGATTGGTAAGCACTAGGATGCAAACTAAATGGCTCTGTGGTGGAACCTGTTGGAATAGGACAGGCTGAGCTCATACAGCGCTGGATATAGCGCTGAAAGGAGTTCTACTGATTGTTCTCTAAACCTGAAATATTTCAACAGGAATAAAAGATATCAACACTGCACGGTGTCAGAAATCAAGCCTGGCATATATCCCTGTGCTTTCTGTTGCATTCCTTCTGGATTAAATTGAGAAGCAGAACTGTGAGTCCACTGTAGGTGTTAATGAGAAGAGGGAAACTGGGGAAATCTTGGAAGGAAAAAGGTTAATATAACTAGAGAACCTCAAACACCTTATTTCTAATCTCTCTTCCAATGCAAAACATGGTTGAGAGCAATGGTCCCTCTAAGCTGTGGAGTCTTGTGAGCAAAAATTCTACTTTGTGAGCTACTGGCATTAAAGTTGTGAGGGAGTGATTAATTAGTTTGCTCTGGAGCCATCCTTCCTGAGCTAAGACAAAAATGTGTGAGCTGGAGGCTAAAAAACTGTGAGCTAGTTCACACCAACTCAGCTTAGAGGGAACACTGACTCATGTGTGCCATAAAATGTAATGCCAGGTACTGGAAATATAAACTTTATAAAGGATACAAACACAAAGATTTTTTTTAACTTAAAATAAAATCATGTTCAAAACATTAGCACCCTTGCAATATTTTGTTTATTTAGCAATATCTGATAACTGACACCTCTTGCTCTGAATTACTGCATCAAAATGTCTGTGCTGTTGCAATCCTGAGTATGCTGTTCAGGTGTGTATGTGTAAGCTGCAAACCTATGATGACGCAGCAGCAGCAAAACTGGAAGAAGAAGCAGAAGACAGCCAGTTCCACTGTGGGCTTGATAGAAGCCCTCCGGGGGCCCCATCCGGCCCTTGGGCCACATGTTTGACACCCCTGTTCTAGGATCTTGTTGGAATTCTATGGTAAGATGGTCCCCCCCACACACACACATGTCTTTTCTCCTGCTGCCCAACCAAGAGGTGACAAGGGACCAAGGCTGCTGCAGCAGGAGACACCTGCCCGGAAGTGGGAAACTGGGCAACCCTAACCACAACAGAAGGTCAAAAATTGATTAGACATGACAGTAACACAGAACGAAATGCAGGGGGAGTCAGAGAAAATACTCTCGGAATCCAGCATATAGAGGAATCAGGAATATAGGGGAAATCTTGTTGGTCTCTTAGGTGCTATTGGACTCAAACCCAGGACAGACAAAAGAAAAGACTACTTTATACAGAGAGTGATTAAAATGGGGGATTCATTGCCAGAGGATGTAGCGATGGCCACAGGAATAAACAACTTTAAAAGGGATTAGATTTATGGAGGATAAGTCTGTCGATGGCTACTAGCCGTGGTGATTGAGGGGAACCTCTACATTCAGAGATACTAATCCTCTGAATTCCAGTGCCAGGAGGCAACATCAGGGGAAAGCCTCGGCCTCTATGCTCTGTTGTTGGCCCTCCAGAAGAACTGGAGACAGGATGCTCGACTAGATGGACTATTGGTCTGATCCAGCAGGGCACTTCTTATGTTCTTATCAGGCCCTGAGCTACTGCGGGGCCCATGGGGCCTGCCCCCCCATGGTTTTTGCGGGCCCCTTCCCTAATCCTCAGCTCCTCCTCCCTCTCCCCAGCCTCCTCACCCCCGATCGACCCCCCCCCCCCGATGGCCGGGCTCAAGGTGATACTGCGCCTTCAGCAGCACCTTGCTTCTTCTCCTCCCAATATGCTAAAATACATTAAAACACAGAGGATTTATCATTTAGTTATTATTTAGAAGTATGAGCATGGCATGGCAGTACTGCACAGACATATAATGGCAGCCCCCCCAGAGAAAAACATTGCCCCCCCCCGAGGAAAAAGTTGTTAGCTACGGGGCTGGTTCTTATAATACTGGTATTTTACCCCCAGTAAATGTGAAGGCTGCCACAATAGGCAGGCATATTTCTCGAGGGACTTCAAATGCTATTTGAGAACACAAGAGGGGGGAAAGGTGAAACATGACTGTAACTGGAGAAAGAATTCTGTTTTGCTGGCATCAAAAGTATGCAAGCTACATACCATTCCTAAATGGAGCCCATGGGTATTGCTCAACAGGTAAGGTAAAGGTTCCCTTGCTCGAAAGCCAGTCCAATCCAACTCTAGGGTTGCGGTGCTTATCTCCGTTTCAAAGCCGAAGAGCCAGCGCTGTCCGCGTTTCCGTGGTCATGTGGCCGGCATGACTAAACACCAAGGCGCACGGAACGGTGTTACCTTCCCACCGAAGTAGTACCTATTTATCTACTTGCAATTTCTTGCTTTCGAACTGCTAGGTTGGCAGGAGCTGGAACTAGAGACAGGAGCTCACCCTGTCTTGCAGCACCCGGGTCTTGAACTGCTGAACTACTGACCTTCCACAGCCTGCAGTTCAGCGTCTTAACCACTTGAGCCACCGCAGCTCCTCAACAGGACCAAAGGCAATTTAGCCTACCAGGGATCTCCTCCTTCCTCCAAAAGGGCACTCTGTTGCCATATTCTTTTTCTTTAAGTCCTACCACCCTCAAAGTCAGGGTTCTTTTTGTAGCAGGAACTTCTTTGCATACTAGGCGACACACCTGTAATGTAGCCAATCCCCAATCCTCCAGGAGCTTACAGTAGCCCCTGTAAGAAGTTCCTGCTACAAAAAAAGCCCTGCCTTGGAATTGCACCACCGCTGCCACCACACACAAAAATTGGAACTAAGTGTATATTTACACATGCTCAGAACAGTGTTGGAAACAACAAATGCCCAAACGATCGTAACTGAGCTTCCCCCCGCCCCCCGTACTGCTGAAGTGGGTAACATAAGAAAGATTCTGAGTTACATTCGCTCTGGCTTTTGTCTCTAGTTGCAAGCATGCCAACATGACCCATGAAAGGGGGGTGGGAATGGCGCCTTTTCTTTAATTTACAGGCGCCACTGTGCATCTTTTGTGCTGGGGCTTATGGCCCCTTTTGGATATTAATCACATACACTAAATTCAGGTGCCGCGCCGCAATTTCCAAAAGCATCCCACGCAGACTCTAATTTTTGTTGACTCGGTTGACTCTGTTTTAAAGGTAAGCCCAAAAAAAAAATACATAAAAGCCACCATGTTTCTCTCTTTCTCTCTCTCTCACTCTCTCTCTCTCACACACACACAAGCTACTGTTTTATACAGGCAGTAAAGGGAGAACGTGTGGGGAATACCAGATAAGAAGGAAGAGAACATTTGAGGCAGTCTACATTGTTAGTACACATTTAATTATGCAAGTTTTATCTGTGGATTTACTTTTACACAATTCATTATTTGCCTTCTCTTAAGGGTGCATGGCTGGAAGCTGAAGGAGAAAGGTAGCTCACATAAAACCATG
Source organism: Gekko japonicus (assembly GCF_001447785.1). Taxonomy (NCBI): domain Eukaryota; kingdom Metazoa; phylum Chordata; class Lepidosauria; order Squamata; family Gekkonidae; genus Gekko; species Gekko japonicus. The sequence goes on from NW_015162508.1 coordinate 22,422, forward strand.
TACACTTATTTCCCAGTTAGCATTTCTAATTTTCATAGTAAAGTAAGGAGTTTTCAGCATGGTATTTACTTACTTCTATTTATTTACACACACACACACATATTTGTCTTTTCTCCTCAAAGGACTCCTATTACATATTCTACATATTCCACATATTATATATTCAAACAATCGTGTTGCCGTTTCAGGAGACCTGATACGGGGTACAAAACCCAGCTTCTTGAGAATTCAACATTCAAAGCATTTTTGACAGGCAGGCAGGCTCGGCTGTCTTTTTGTGAAAGGTCTGCTGAAATCTCCAAAGCCAGATAGGTTCCAGAATAACATTTCCAGTGGCCTGGCCAACCTCCTGAGTATGTACACATAAATAAAAAGCCAAAATAACTCAGCTCAAAGTAAGAAGAAGAACAGATTAATTCACAGTAAGATAAAACTAACAAAGGTACTCAGTTTTTCTCATGTATACAGGTCATAAGTAAAGGTAAAGGTTTCCCTTGCCCGAAAGCTAGTCGAATCCAACTCTAGGGGGCAGTACTCATCTCCATTTCCAAGCCAAAGAGCCAGCGCTGTCCGAAAACATTTCTGTGGCCATATGGCCGGCATGACTAAACACCGAGGTGCACGGAATGCTGTTACTTTCCCACCAAAACGGTACCTATTTATCTACTTGCAATTTCTTGCTTTCGAACTGCTAGGTTGGCAGGAGCTGTGGCCAAAGACGGGAGCTCATTCCATCACATAGCACTAAGGTCTTGAACTGCCGAACTACAGACCTTCTTGTCTGCAGTTCAGCGTCTTAACCTCTGAGTCACCACAGCCCTTCTACAGGTCATAGAATCCAGCTTTTCCTGGTGCAGAATTTACTTTGTTTCTTTTGTTAATGCAGAGTGTACACAGCTTTGGGATGTCTTTGGAAAGCCGAACATGATAGAGCCTTACCATTACTATGCTTTCAATGGCACTGAGGCCCCGGTCACACAGGAGGATTTGCCCCAGAACAGGGACGGATCGGGGGCACATCAAGTGGGCACAATCACACTGCAACATCTGAGAAGCATCACGCACCCATCCCTGATCCAGCCCTTCAGCCCGAAAACGCAAATTTAAAAGGTACTAGCAACAGAGCACTACCTTCCGGATGATGTGCGGCAACTCCAGGCATCTGGTTGGGGAAGCGCTGGTAGCCCGTCGCAGCCAGCGCCGTTCCCCGTCCCATGCATGCGCACAACTGCGCTACTGCCGGTTTGCTGCACAACGTGTAATCGGCTGCCGGAGCGTGGATCCGCGGGGGCTTGACAGATCATGCTCCCGCGGTTCTTTTTGCTCCGGCTCTAATTTGCCTCCCTTCGGCAGCGGATCATCCCGCTTGTGTGACCGGGACCTGAGTAAACCATCATCAAGATACTTAATTCTCAACATGGCCCAAACATGTAATATTTTGATAAATGGTCTTTGACCACAAATAAACATCATTCATTCAATACACATTCAACATGGACCATGCATGAGCACAACTGCGCTACCGCCGGTTTGCTGCACAATGTGTAATAGGCTGCCGGAGTGTGGATCCGCGGGGGCTTGACAGATCGTGCTCCCGCGGTTCTTTTTGCTCCGGCTCTAATTTGCCTCCCTTCGGCAGTGGATCATCCCGCTTGTGTGACCGGGACCTGAGTAAACCATCATCAAGATACTTAATTCTCAACATGGCCCAAACATGTAATATTTTGAAGGAGGGGCAGGACACTTCACAGTGCTTTTTGAACCTTTGACGGAGGACTCTTCTGGGCTAGGCCCAGCAGCAAACACCAGGTCGCTTGCTACCACTCGACTTGCCTAACTCACCCTGGCTGCTTGCTACTGTACAAGAGCAGCCCCCATGAAAGGCAGTGTGGTGTAGTGGTTAGAGGTTTGGACTCGGGCACTTCCCAGCAGCAAGGAGAGACCTAGCCCGGTGACTCAGCGATATTGCTGGTAATGTTCTGATGTCACTTTCAGCATGCACCAGAAATGAGACTACTGCATTGCTGGCAATGCAGGATACTCTGATACAGGGGCAAAAACCCTGTTGTGTGTGCATGTGCATGTGTGTGTAAACCCAATCCATTCTATGCTTTAAATTTATAAAGCTAGAGCTGCGGGATCTCACGCCCCCCACCCCCAGTCACTGCCCCCTGCCATCGATCAGTTGGCTGGCAAGGGAACTTATTGGCAACAGAGGGGGAGTTTTTACCATAGAGTTTTTGCCCAAATACCAGAGCATCGTTCGTTGCCAGTGACACGATGATGTCACTTCCAGTGCACACCAGAAGTGACGTCACCACATAGCTAGAGACGTCCCTGCCATGCCAGGCTAGGCCTCCCCACCCCGCCACTGTCCCCCTGCTGGCCAGCTGATAAATGGCAGGGAACACTGACTGGTGGGTGGGGGATCTAGCTGTATAAAGTTAAAGCATAGAATGGATTGGTTTACAGCGGTTAGGAGCACAGACTCTAGGAGAATCGGGTTTGATTGCCCATACCACCACATGCAGCTGCTGGGTGACCTTGGGAATGGCAGGGAACAGTGACTGGTGGGTGGGGGCTCTAGCTGTATAAAGTTAAAGCACAGAATGGATTGGTTTACAGTTTGGTGTAGTGGTTAGGAGCACAGACTCTAATCTAGGAGAATCGGGTTTGATTGCCCATACCACCACATGCAGCTGCTGGGTGACCTTGGGCAAGCCACAGTTCTTTCAGAGCTGTTCTCTCACGAGCAGTTCTTGAAAGAGCTCTCTCAGCCCCACCTACCTCACAGGGTATCTGTTGTGAGGAGGGGAAAGGAAAAGAGATTGTAAGCCACTCTGAGACTCCGAGTGAAGGGCGAGGGATAAATCCAATCTCTTCTTCCTTTCCCTCTGCTCTAGCTGCATAAACTTGAAGCATAGAATGGATTGGTTAAAACACACACACACACACAGAGCTATTTTGCCCAGACGAGGAGAAGTGAGGATACAGAGCCAGTTTGGTGTAGTGGTTAAGTGCGCGGACTCTAATCTGGGAGAACTGGGTTTGATTCCCCACTCCTCCGCTTGCACCTGCTGGATGACCTTGGGCAAGCCATAGTTCTGGCACAGCTGTTCTTGAAAAAGAACAGTTTCTGTCAGAGCTCTCTCAGCCCCACATATCTCACAGGGTTTCTGTTGTAGGAAGGGGAAGGGAAAGGAGTTTGTAAGCCGCTCTGAGACTCCGAGTGAAGGGCAGGGTATAAATCCAATCTCTTCTCTACTTCCTCCCCTTGACCATTTCGACCTCACAACCACGTTGTAAGGTAGGTTGGGCTAAGAGAGGGAGAGAGCAACTGTCCCAAAGTAAACTCCCATGGCTGAGCGGTGATCCGACCCTATGTCTTCCAAGTGCACATGCAACCCTCTCGCCCAAGGGTCTTCAACGTGGTGCCCACCTTTGTTGGAAGGCTCTGAGGTGATTGCTTTCTGGACAGAACTGTTTCCAATCCCCCACTCTGGCCAGTTTGGTGTAGTGGTTAAGTGCACGGACTCTAATCTGGGAGAACTGGGTTTGATTCCCCACTCCTCCACTTGCACCTGCTGGATGACCTTGGGCAAGCCATAGTTCTGATAAGAGCTGTCCATGAAAAAGAGCAGTTCCTGTCAGAGATCTCTCAGCCCCACCTACCTCACAGGGTGTCTGTTGTGGGGAGGGGAAGGGAAAGGAGTTTGTAAGCCGCTCTGAGACACTTTTGGGTAGTGAAGGGCGGGGTATAAATCTAATCTCTTCTTCTTCTTCTTCTTCTTCTTCTTCTTCTTCTAGTTATGAGGTAACTCATTGTTCCCCTTTTTTTTCCCTATTAAGAGACTGAATAACTGCAACTGCCTACCTGAATGTGACTCCATACGGGAGCAAATTCAAACCTCTAAAGTTCTGTGCATGTCACCTCAAGGTCGTTTCCTCTATTTATAGACTGAGTTTTGTTTGTTTGCAAAGATTGAACAGAAATTATCGGGTGCGTGAAACATCAAAAATGAGCACTGCTTAAAATGCAAATGTCAACGTAAGTATGCTGTCTTCCTGTGTCAATAAAAAAAAATAAGTCTAACGTGCAAAAAAACCCCAGGGTTGTATCCAGTGGATCTGCTCAGAAAGCAGTGGCACTTCCTGCCAGGGCAAGGCGCCTTCACCTGGCACAAGAAGAACTTCTTGCATCACCGGAAGTCTCTCCGAACTGTGGAACATGCCACAAGTGGTGGAATTGATCTGCAAGATACAACCCACGATGGAGGAGATGAGAACAGTTTGGTGGAGTGGTTAGAGGGTTGACCTTGGAGCTGGGATACTTTGGCTTGAATCCCCATTCTTCTGTGGAAGCTTGCTGGATGACCTTGGGCTAGTCACAGACTCTCATCCTAACACATCTCACAGGGTACTGATGAGGATATAACATGGAAGAGAAGAAGCCACCTTGGGTCCCCACTGTGGAGAAAAGTGAAGTGAAAATGAAGTGATTAAATAACAGCTGTGGATGGAGCCAGGAGCCGAGCTTGCTTTCTTAAACAGAGAAATATGCCCCATGCCGATCCCATCTACGATGGCCCCCTCCAACTTCCCTCCCTTAGAGGCAAGATTTTCCCTCCATTTTTCTTTCTCTGTCTCACTGAGTTGCCATAGTAATGTGTTTTCTTCTTTCCTGAAGAACTCTGGCTGTCCCATCCCGTCAATGTGTAATATTTTGGCTGTTTGCTCAGCCCAGGAACCCGAGGGAAGGATTGGGAGCCCTTTTTAACTTTAACGGCACTCAAGACATCTTTATATTTCAAATTAACAAAATAATTTATTCAACATAGAGGGGGAAAGTCAGGTGAAATCAGGGGTTGAAATTCCTGAGGTAAAACCAGTACATGCACAGACTTTAGTTCTTATTGTCCATTGGCTTCCTCATTTATTCATTTTTTGCAGAGAGTTCCTTGCTGGCGGGAGGAGAGAGAGAGATGTTTCTCTATATCCAGAGACCTGGAGTCAGGAAAACTACTTCATTCTCATGGGCAGTTGTCATGTATAAGCAGGCAGAGGAAGTTGCAATGGGAGATGAACATCACTTTGCCAAGCTTGGACCTTATGTATCCATATCTGCCTGGAAGGAAGGAAGGAAGGAAAGGACTAATTCTTCACCCAGGAGCTTCTGATATCACCGTATCATAGGATTGTCAGAACTGCCTCACCAAATGCCAGGAGATGAGTGCGATGCCTGGGGAGGGTGGATTTTGGAGGCAATGTGACAATATTTCCAGGTGATGCTCTAGGGATTTCCCCTGATCCAGATGGTAAAGACCATAGAGTTACGGGGAAATTCCTAGAGCATCACTATGGAGGCTATTTTTTTTCCCTCCCACTCTTCTATTTGTTGAGCACAGGAGGCTGTGGCCAAGGGCAGGGGTTTACCTGCTGCAGGCATGCAAATATCATGCCTTTCATATCACCAGCACACATGGGTGACCGAGGTCATTCCTTCCACACTTTCTTTCCTCCAAGGAAGAAGTCAGCATTGGATCTCTTTCTCCCTTTGCCTACTTTGATTGGGAAGTATTTAATTAAAAAGTTACAGGCCCGTCCTTGCCTTTAAGCAATATTTACTGGAGCTCTCCTTTGGAAGCTCAAAATTATCTTTACGGCCAGTGCCTGTGAGGTCATATAAACAGCTGCTGAAATATTTATGAAGATCCAGAAGCCAAACATTCATAAATACCACCGCCCTCATTTCACATTCCCGCGAAGTCCTGGGAAAGAGCATTCCGAACACTTTATAGGGATGTGGCATTGCGCGCTCCCATGAAACATTTATGAGCCTATCACAGTTATGTAAGGATGTTGTGAAAAGCAAGAACTGCATTTGCTAGGCACCCATTTTTCAAAATTTAATATCTCGAACTGTTCCTAAATATCTTTAATGCATTAAAGACAATCTCTCCTCGCAACACTCAGAAAGAAGAATGCATCGGAAACAAGAGACTCGGCTTATTCTGCATGGAGGAGCAGAGGGGTTTTTTTTAACTGCTTTGTGACATTCTGATGGTTTTATGCTAAAGAAACGGAATCCCCAATAACTAAAACCAAACTGATTGTACACTGTTTGTCCCAAACTTGTATTCATGGTGCTTATGTTATTAATAATGCATTTCATGAGACACAGAATATATTCTTGGCTGTGTTTTGTTTAGTCCCTGCAATGTTGCCAGAACTGTGAAAATGCACATTTTGAAGGGGTGGCAGGAAATTTCTTCAAGAGGAACTATGTAGTAGGAAAAATTTTGAACGGATCCTTCCTAATAGAGATCGGGCCAGTCTTGTGGATCAGTCCCAAATTATATCACTGCCTTATCTCCTTAGGAACCCCTTTTAAAGATGGGAGTGACATTAGCGACCTTCCAGTCCTCAGGAATGGAGGCAGATTTTAATGAAAGACTACATATTTTTTTGTCAATGCTTATTGGGAAGCTTGTTCTTTTTTTTCTCCTGCTTCCACACAGATTTCTGGGGCAGCCATGTACTTCCCAGGGCTTTCTTGGCTACTCTCTGATCTTTCCTAAGCACACTTTGCTACAAAGGTTTGGGAAATATCACAGCAAACCCTGGTTGGTTCCCATGTGGGTGGGAAAGTTCAGATTTCGCTGTGTGGCAGCCATTTTCCCTGTCCCTGCAGCAGCCATTTCCTGCCACTGCCACCAGGAATTATGGTGCCTTTTCCCTTATATCCGGGCCCTGCGGGACTTGGCACAGTTCCGCAGGGCCTGTAAGACGGAGCTCTTCCGCCAGGCCTTTGCATAGGAGCCGCCACCGCCATTGTGCCGCCACCGAGTTGCCATCTACGACAGTGGATTAGATCTATAAGACGCCTAGGTGACCAAGAACTTATGTTGTCAGGCTAGGTTGATAAATGGATCCCATCTTGGAGCGATAAGTTAACATCTAGAGCACCGCACTTTATTTATTGATTGTTTTTATACTGTTTTAATTGTTTGTTATGGCATTTGCCGCTGTTGGAAGCCGCCCTGAGCCCATTTGGGGAGGGCGGGATACAAATCTAATAAATAAATAAATAAATCTCCACAACAGAAAAGGCTAGGGAAGAAGAAGAGGAGGAGGAGATTAGATTTATACTCTGCCCTTCACTCGGAGTCTCAGAGCATCTTCCAAACTCCTCTCCCTTCCCCTTCCCACAATAGACACCCTGTGAGGTAGGTGGGGCTGACAGAGCTCTTTCGAGAACTGCCCTTTCAAGGACAGATCTTATCAGAACTATGGCTTGCCCAAGGTCATCCAGCAACTGCAAGTGGAGGAGTGGGGAATCAAACCCGGTTCTCCCAGATGAGAGTCCGCGCACTTAACTGCTACAACAAACTGGCTCTCATTTAAAAAATGAAAGCTGGGAATTCAGTGAAGCCGATACACAGATTGCTATAATGTTATAGTGATATAACAATGTTCAATTTTCATTCCCCTCCCCCAAACAAAGTGAACAAGCCCTGATCTCCCAGGGGAGGGTCGATGGCTGCTATTGAGGACTGGGGCAGGGGACCTGCTGTGAAAGCTACCATGTGGAATGCCCAGTGATGCTGGGCTATATCAGCAGATGCCACAGCAATGGAGAAACCATGCCAACTGTGGAAGTTCAATCAAGATGTTTGCAGCTCTAGAAGAAAAGGCAGCCAAGGCAGAGAAAGCTGGTTGTAAAAAAAAATGTTTTTGTGGGCAGAACGGGCATAAAGGCTCTCTAGGAATCCCAGATCTCTCTTTTTAACTCTTCACTTGCTGGGAACACACGAAAATACATTGAGAGATGAGGACTTTCCATTTTCATTGGCTCTTATTGCAACCTGTGCCTTGGGGATTTATACCCAGTCTGCTCCCCCCACCCCAACTTTTACCTTTGCATGTTATCAGGATTCATTGGCCTCAGGGAGGGGGCACGTCGTCCGTCACCGTGATGTGATCTGTTGCATCCTGTCAGAAATAAAACAGAAAACTTTCTCCTGTGGCCTATGAGATGATGCACATAGATATAGGATTGCCTGGAGATCTCCTGGAACTCCAACGGATCTGGCATCATGACACTTCTGATTTCTTTCCCCAAATTCCATCCTTCACTTATTCTGCCTGGGAGGTCAACCCTATAGTGATTGGTTCCCTGGAGAAAATGGCAACTTTGGAAAGTGAATACTTAGGCATTATACCTTCCTGAGGTCTCTTATCTCCCCAGACCCCAACCTCCCTGGGTTCCACCCCCAAGTCTCCAGGAATTTCCCAACCCAGTGTTCATAAACCTACATGGGCAGTATACATATAGTCTATGCATATGTGTATGGGGCTCAGAGAACTGGTGTTTTGGCTCTGCTTCCATTTCATGCCTTTCAAGCTGGGGTGACCATAGAGATCTAAGTGGCATAGAAGAGTGCAATTACAACAGTCTGGGGCAGTGATGTTCTGTATTCCTGGTGCTTAGGGGGCAACAGTGGCAGAGCTTCTGGAATCCTGGTCCTGCTGGTGGACCTCCTGATGGCACCTAGATTTTGGCCACCATGTGACACAGAGTGTTGGATTGGATGGGCCATTGGCCTGATCCAACATGGCTTCTCTTATGTCCTTATGTATGGAGTAGTGATACTCTATATTCTTGGTGCTGGGGGGGGGCAACAGTGGAAGGGATGCTGGAGTTCTGGCCTGATTGGTGGACCTCCTAATGGCACCTGGGTTTTGGCCACTGTGTGACACAGAGTGTTGGACTGGATGGGCCATTGGCCTGATCCAACATGGCTTCTCTTATGTTCTTATGTCTGGAGCAGTGATGCTCTGTATTCTTGGTGCTTGGGGGGCAACAGTGGGAGGGCTTCTGGAGTTCCGGCACCACTGGTTGACCTCCTGATGGTACCTGGGTTTTGGCCATTGTGTGACGCAGAGTGTTGGACTGGATGGGTCATTGGCATGATCCAACATGGCTTCTATTATGTTCTTATGTCTGGAGCGGTGATGCTCTGTATTCTCGGTGTTTTTTTGGGGGGGGAACAGTGGGAGAGCATCTGGAGTTCTGGCCCCACTGGTTGACCTCCTGATGGCACCTGAGTTTTGGACACTGTGTGATGCAGAGTGGTGGACTGGATGGGCCATTGGTCTGATCCAACATGGCTTATCTTCTGCTCTAATCATTTGGCATGATCATATACAGGGTTGTCAATCTCCTGATGGGGCTTGGAGTTCTCCTGGAACTACAATTGGTCTCCAGAATAAGGGATCAGTTCCCCTAGAGGAAATCTGGAAGATGCACTCTATGGCATCACATCCCCACAAAACTCGAACCCATCCTTAAACTCTGTCCTCCCCATGTACTACCTCCCAGATCTCCCGGAGTTTCCAAGCCAGAGTTGACAGCCCTAATCGTACGTGGCATAAAGGAAGCCATTTCTGCATATTATCTATAGCTGAGACTGAACTAGTGCAATGCATTTTTTTCCTACTGGATGTGGATAGAAAAGAAGAATAGCCTTTTGTCTGAGAACCACCTGTTCTTTCAGACATGCCGCATCAGGTAAGAGAAAGCCATTTCCTAAATATATTGACAACAGGTTTCCATCTCCACTTTTCATTAGATTTGATTGATTTCTAACTATATATACATTGTCCCATGGGTAAACTGATTACTACATATGCCCGTCACTCAAATGAAAAGGGGAAAAAAATCTCTCTCTCTCTTTGCTAGAATTGTGATGGTTATTAAAATAGAGCTCAAGGTGCTATTGAGCGATACACTTTCATTTCTCCTGACTTATTTTGTATTCCATCCTCTCTAGGTCTTGCCACACAAAACATATTAATTTCCACAGGTAAAACAACAGCGCATTTTGTGACTCATGCCTTTATGGGGTATTATTGTGCTTGGAGAAATAGCATGACTTGGCACATAATGCAAACAAGCGAGGCATTTGCTTAAGTCCACAGCAAATTAAACGGTGAATGTTCCAAGTCTGATGCCCTGAAGTACACTTGATGGGGATTGTGACCCTGTGATGCAGTTCCACTCTGACACCCTGATTGGTCTAAAACAGTGTTAGAAACAACACAATTGGCGGAACGGGGGAATATAGAGCATTAACTCCAGATAGAATTCAGAGCTCTAATACAACCCAATAGTCACACAATGTCAACTGAGCAGAAAGAAAACCAGCAGCAACACATAAATGCATTAAAAAAAAAATTCCTAGGAGTCCTGGATGACTAGGAGCAGGAAGGTCAGACTGAAGAACACAACCGCCAGCTGCAACATCTAAACCAGAGGTTTCCAAGTAGGGTCCTTCCCACCCACCAGGCAACTAGCGGGAGTTGGAAGCCCCACCCCCAAGAGCAACCACCTGGCCTCCCCCACACCTCTCCCCAGCAGGGTTTAAATGGATCCTTAGACGCTGCTGGGGAAAGTCGGAGGCCACGTGCTTACACTGCAAGCCCCGGATTTGGGGCTCAGTGTGCAGGGGATGCTCACCTGCCGGCTTCCTCCCCTCCACCTCTCCCCAGCAGAGTTTAAAAGACACTCCCACTTCTCCCCAGCAGCATCTAAAAGTTCTTTTTAAACACTAGTGGGGAGAGGCGGGGGCTGTGCACTTGCACACCAAGCTCCAAATTCGGGGCTTGCAGTGTGAGCACGTGGCTCCTCCCCCCCCACCCCTCCCCAGCAGTGTTTAAAAAGAACCTTTAGATGTTGCTGGGGAGAGGTGGGAGCCTCCACTGCCCAATGTGACGATGTCACTTCTGAGTGATGTCATCAAGCTGGGGACTCCCCACCTCCTCCAGTAACACTCCCCAAAAGTCCATCGCTCCAAACTGTATCCCTGGCAAGGGCAGGCTTTCCCTGCGTAACATCCAGCTCTCTCCCTCTCCGAGGAGCTCCACTCCAGGGCCCCTTCCCACGGTGTTGCACTGGGGGCAGCCTGACCTCCACCCTCAACTCCCTCCCAGGGCTGGGAGAGGAGAGGCATGCGGCTGCCTGGCTGGCCATGGGGAGCCATGTGCAGGTTTGACACACTGGAGTGCAGCCGGGCATGCCTGCCCTGGGCCAGAGAAGGTGCCTGCCTGCCAGTTTGGTGTAGTGGTTAAGTGTGCAGACTCTAATCTGGGAGAACCGGGGCTGATTCCCCACTCCTCCACTTGCAGCTGCTGATGTGACCTTGGGCAAGCCGTAGTTCTGTCAAAGCTGTTCTTGAAAAAGAGCAGTTTCTCTCAGAGCTCTCTCAGCCCCACCTACCTCACAGGGTGTCTGTTGTGGGGAGGGGAAGGGAAAGGAGTTTGTAAGCCGCTCTGAGACACCTTTGGGTAGTGAAGGGCAGGCATAAATCCAATCTCTTCTTCTTCTTCTTCTTCTTCTTCTTCTTCTTCTTCTTCTTCTTCTTCTTCTTCTTCTTCTTCTTCTTCTTCTTCTTCTTCTTCTTCTTCTTCTTCCTTCTTGCCGTGCCTTTACCTTCTGCTGGCAAGTAGTGCGGCATGCGTCTGGTAGCAGGCAGCTTGAGAGGAAGGCTTCTCTCTCCCCTCCTTCATTCTCGTTGCCTGCCTGGGCCGCTCTGTCAGCCTCGCCTTGCCACTGCTGCTTGTGCCGCTGTTTCTGAAGTCACCACCTTTGTCCTCCCCAGGGGTCATTTCCTGTAGGAGCGCACAGGAGCGGAGTTCCGGCAGTAAAGAGCCCAGGGGGCGGGAACATGCAACAAGCCCCACCCCCTGCTCCCAGCAGTCCTCAGTCAGAGCAAGTAGCAGCCAGGTAAACTGCAGACCAAGGTAAACTGCAGAGTCCAGTGGCACCTTTAAGACCAAGTTTTATTCAGGTACAAGCCCTCCCTCCTCTGTGAGGACAGATCTGTGTGCCCCCCCAATAGCTAGCAATCCAAAACAGTCCAGTGGAGCCTGAGCGGTGGGTGTTGCCTTCTGACACACTTCCAGTGATGTCAGAGGTATGGCATATGCAAATAAGTTATGCTAATGAGTTATGCTAATGAGCTCCTGCACCTCTTTTTCTACGAAATGACCCCTGGTCCTCCCCACCAACAGGTTGACAGGCAATTGGAGTGAAGGGGCCCTGGGGGAAGGGGGAGTTGAGGCTTGGGGAGCAGGGCCCATAAAAACTGCTATGGGTCCGGGCCCTGTGGGCCCCGTGGTAGCTACGGGACTGGCACCATGGTACCCAGGGGGGCCACGGTTGGGAACATGCTGTGATGCAGTTCCTCTCTAACATTCCTGATTGGTCTAAAGCAGCATTAGAAATGACAAAATTAGGTTAGGTAGACAAGTGGAACCTGCAGAAAGACAAACTGCTCCCCTGCCCCCACCGTGGCCATTGATTGCTTTCGAAAGTGGCACAGGCAGCAGTTAGGTTGCCAGCAATGCTCCCGCTAAGCCGTGGAGTCTTGTGAGCAAAAATTCTGCTTTGTGAGCTACTGGCCTTAAAGTTGTGAGCAAACGATTTGGCTACGGCATAAATCAGTTTGCTCTGGAGCCATCCCTTCCTGAGCGAAGCAAAAATGTGTAAGCTGGAGGCTAAAATACTGTGAGCTAGCTCACACTCACTCAGCTTAGAGGGAACACTGGTTACCAGCTCCGGGTTTTGGAAATACCTGGAGGTTTTGGAGATAGATCCAGAGGAGGGTGGGTTTCGGGGAGGGGAAGAGGCCTCACAAGGGTATAATGGCATAGAGTTCACATTTCAAAGCAGCCGTTTTCTCCAGGTGATCTCTGTCGCCTGGAGATCAGCTGTAACAATGGGAGATCTCCAGCCACCACCTGGATGTTGGCAACCTTATGCAGAAAGGAAGGTTGAAGCCCCTCCTGCCATCGAGCCTTGCTCTGCAGCCAGTTTGGGCCCTGCCCCCGAATATTTTTAAGGAAGTCCCAGTCAGATGCAAAACACGAGTTCCCCCAACCTGACTCACGTTTCACATCTTGTGTAATGAGACCCTCAGTGGGCCTTTTACCTCAGGGGGACAACGGACCACGTGGCCTCAGGACCAGCCCGAAATACAGGTTATTTACCTAACTTCCTTGTTTTATTGTCTGTCTTCCTAGCTGAGTTAGAAAGCAACACAAGAAAGACAGTTGGGTCCCGTTCACACGCAGAAGTAGCTGCGGGAGAGTCACGGGTGGTGGGCAGATTATTCGGGCGCGATCATACCACCACATCTGGCAAGTGGAGTGCACCCGCGGCCAACCCGTGGCTTCCCATGGAAAACCTGGAGTTAAAAACTACCTGCTTCAAAGTACTATCTTCCAGTAAATGCGCGGTGCAGGCGGGTGTCTGATCAGAGACACGCTGGTAGCCCGTCGCATCCAGCAGGCATCCGCGTCGGGCGGGCGCATGCGCACAAACACAGTCCTGCTCTGTTCCTCCTGTGTTGCATCACTGGTCTAATCAGCTGCTGATGGTCGGAGAACAGAGCTGTGGGGGAACGTGAGATTGTGCTACTGCGCTTCTTTTTTCTCCGCAGCTAAAAGCCTCCGTTCCCCTGTGGATTATCTGGCCCGTGTGACCGGGGCCTTGGTTATTTTCTTTTTTTGGTTGTCTTATTCCTACTGTATTTTGATTGTTGTCAGCAGCTACAGGTCCCATTGGAGAGAAAAAGCAGCAAATAAATATAACTTGATATATATATATATATCAAATAAAGCAAATAAATTTAACAAAAAGCATCTTCACCCTCTACCTTTTCCACATAAGAGCCTAAGAGATGCCAATGTTGGATCAGGCCAATGGCCCATCCAGTCCAACAGTCTGTCACACACAGTGGTCAAAACCCAGGTGCCATCAGGAGGTCCACCAGTAGGGCTAGAAGTCCAGAAGCCCTCCCACTGTTGCCCCCCAAGCACCAAGAATACAGAGCACCACTGCCCCAGACAGAGTGTTCCATCTATACCTTGTGGCTAATAGCCACTGATGGACCTCCGTTCCACATGTTTATCCAATCCTCTCTTGAAGCTGTCTGTGCTTATAGCTGCCGCCGCCGCCACTTCTTGCGGCAGTGAATTCCATGTGTTCATTACGTTTTGGGTGCAGAAGTCCTTCCTTTTATCTATTCTAAGCCTACTGCTCATTAATTTCACTGGGTGCCCACAAGTTCTTGTATTGTGAGAAAGGGAGAAAAGGACTTCTTTCTCCACCTTCTCTATTCCAGGCATAATTCTGTAAACCTCTGTCATGTCACCCCCCAATACCGAGGGGCCTGGAGTTCTCCCAAAAGATCAGCTCCCTTGGAGAAAATGGCTTCTTTTTGGGGGGGTGGAGCCAATAGCATCACATTAGGGTTGCCAGACCCTCTCGGTGGAGGTCCCCCATTGCCAGGTCTCGCCTGCAGCAAGGGGCGAACTTACCCCCCCCCAAAAAAAGGGAGATCCTTCCGATGTGCAGCGATATGTCTACGTCATTGCCCAAGTGACTTGGAAGTGACGTCATGCTCTGGCATATGGGCCAAAACTATGGTAGAAGCCACATTTACCATAGAGGTTTTCCCCCCAAAATACCAGAGCATCTCCACAATGTCCTGGATGTAATGATCTCACTTCTGGGTCATGTGGGCAGTGACGTAGACACGTCGCTGTACGCCAGATGGGTCTCCCTGCCGTTCCCAGTAAGTCTCCCCCATTCCCCACCCCCTGTAGGGACCTGGCAACCCTACATCGCATCCCTGCTGGTCTCTTTGCAGGCTCTTCCCCCAAACCTCCAGGAAGTTTGCCACCTAGAGTTGGCAAGCCCAGACCCACTGGATCTAAGACCTGCCCAGTATACCTTCCCCCCCATCTCTTTCTTTAAATTGTATTGGTGTTTTCTGTAAGCTGCTTTGGCTCCCCATTGGGGAGGAAAGGAAGCCATGAAAGGTCATAAATAAACAAATACACACTTTAGAAATCACAACACAGCTGTGGGAAATAGGGTGTGCGTGTGGATTACAGCTGCCACCTTGAGCTGTCATAGCTGGCGAGAAAGGCAGGGCAGACATGTTTGGATGAGTAAATAAAAGTTTAAATGAATAAAATATACTGCAAAACTTAGAAAGCAGCTGTATGAAGTCGGGGGGAGGAATCGGGTAAGGGCTGTAGTCAGAGAGGAGGGAGATTTTGATTTATTGACTCCATTTGCACCCTGCCCATTTCTCCGATGGGGACACAAACTTCTCCTCTCCTCAGTTTTATCACAACAGCCCCACGAGGTAGGTCAGGCTGAGCATGTGTGACTGGCTCAAGGGCACCCAGCGAGCTTCCAGGGCAGAGTGGGGATTCGAACCTGGGTCTCCCAGATCCTAGTCTGGCACCATAAGTACTACACCATGCATTGGGACTGAGACGTTGCAGGACTGTGCTGCCAGAGACAGGGTAGCTTGGAGCTGAATAACAATAGACCAACAGGATTCTGGCAGGAACCAATTAAGATGTAAAGTTTTGTGAATAGCCTATAGTTGGGAGTGGGGTGTGTTGGGGTGTGGCCTTTGCAGGCAATATAACGGAGCTGAGACTCTGGTCCATGGTCTTGTCCTTGCTGAAATCACTGATTAAAGTAGAACTGATCACTAGACTTGGAGTCTGTTCATCCATGGAACCCACTATTTAACAACCATACTGGCTCTCACCCACCATGCCTGTTATAAAACGCAAACAGATGAAGCTTTCTTGTATGGCATCAGACCATTTGCCTATCAAGATTGGTCCTTTCTGCTCTGATGGACAGCAGCAATTTGCTAGAGGTTATTCACACACCTGTATGACCAGATTCTTGAAGAAGAAGATGAAGAAGACAAAGAAGAGGAGGAGGAGGAGGAGGAGGAGGAGGAGGAGGAGAATGGATTTACACCCCACCGTTCACTCGGAATCTCAGAATGACTTACAAACTCCTTTCCCTTCCCCTCCCCACGACAGACACCCTGTGAGGTAGGTGGGGCTGAGAGAGCTCTTTCCAGAACTGTCCTTGAGAGAACAGCTCTGAAACAACTTGTAACTGACCCAAGGTTACACCAGCAGCTTCATGTGGAGGAGTGGGGAATCAAACCCGGTTCTCCCAGATTAGAGTCCGCGCACTTAACCACTACACCAAACTGGCTGTCAGCCTGGAGATATCAGCAACAGAGATACCAGGATGACTTCAGGCAGGCAAAAAAGATCCTGTGCCACTGAGCCAAAGCCCCTCTCCATCTTAGAGGCTAAATCCAGAACCCTAGATGCTGGAGATAAGGTTGCCAACTCCAGCTAGGGAGATTCCTGGAGATTGGGGGGGGTCTGTGAAGGAAGGAGTCTGGGGAGAGACGGAATCTCAGTATGGATGTGATGCCACAGAAATGGCGTTTTGTTTGGGGGGACTGACCTCCGTAGATTGGAGATACACAGTAATTCCAGGAGGACTCCAGGCTCCACCTGGAGACTGGTCATCCTATCTGGAATTCCATTGTAATTGTGGGAGATCTTCAGGACCTACGTGGAGGTTGGTAGCCTTACGTGGAGAACATAGCAGAGTGGGGCAACAGCAAACACCATCTTCCTTTAGTGGATGGTTTGTTTTTAACAACACTGCTCTCCTGCTGTTTACCAGCAACCAAGGGGCAATGGTTTACCTCCTATGGCATTGAGGTCTTCTGGTTTTGCCTCTTAAAGAGAAGAAGAAGAAGACAAGGAGGAGGAGGAGGAGATTGGATTTATACCCCGCCCTTCACAACCCAAAGGAGTCTCAGAGCGGCTTACAAACTCCTTTCCCTCCCCCTCCCCACAACAGACACCCTGTGAGGTAGGCGGGGCTGAGAGAGCTCTGGCAGAAACTGCTCTTTTTCAAGAACAGCTGTGCCAGAACTATGGCTTGCCCAAGGTCATCCTGCAGGTGCAAGTGGAGGAGTGGGGAATCAAACGTGGTTCTCTCAGATTAGAGTCTGTCCACTTAACCACTACACCAAACTGGAAGCACACGGCAGAGATAGGGATGCCAGCCTTCAGGTGGGACCTGGGGATCCCCTGGAATTACAGCTCATCTCCGGACTACAGAGATCAGTTCTCCTGGTCAACATGGATGCTTTGGAGGGTGAACTCTATGGCGTTGTAGCCTACTGAGGTCCCTGCCCTACCCAGGCTCCACCCTGAAATCTCCTTGAGTTTCCCAACCTGGATCTGGAAACCCTGTCCCCTCATCTACCACTGAGCCAAGAGGTTTATTTATTTGGGAGTAGAGTTGCCAACATCTAGGTGGGGCCCAGCTATCTCCCAGAATTACAACTGACCTCCAGACTCCTGAGCACCCCTCCCATTGGCTGGTAACCCTAGGGGGATCCGCTGCCCTTAGAACTTCTCACCATGCAGAAAAATGGGACCATGAAACAACATGTAAAGTGAGACACCTTAACCACAATACGTCGTGAACTTAGTTCAATAGAATAAAGGGGGGGGATGTCCCTCTTAGCAAGGGAACATAAGTTGCTTTCTGACTTAATATCTTTCCGAACGCTCTGCATACATTGCTGTTTTTAAGTTTAATTTCTGGAATGGAATTGCATCTCCTAAAGGTTAAATGTAAATGCCAAGGCCCCAAATCTCCAGGTGATGGCTCTGGTAATTAGCTGCAGGTCCAAACAGGGAAATGAAAATGTGGCACCGAAGAAGTAATGTCTTTATGGCATCTCAAATACATGTATTGAATTTTCACCTTTCCCTTTTCGGTTGCTAATCACCCGGCCTGCTGTCTGGAGCCCACTTAGGCATGCTTAAGTCTCATTGATTTCATGCATAACTAGGTGCAGGATAGTAGCCTAAGGTCAAAGTAATTTCTTTCCCCCCTCCCTTTGCAGTCCAGCAATGAGAGAATATAAAGAGAACTTTGCGCCACTAGTTGAATTCCTTTCCTTATTCCTTCTTAGATCAGGGGTGTTGAACTCATGGAGGGCCGGATTTGACATAAATTGGACTTTGTCGGGCTGGGCCACGTGTGTCATAAAATGTAATGCCAGGTAGCAGAGATATAAACTTTATAACAGACACCAACACAAAGGTGTTTTTTTTTAACTTAAAATAAAAACAGACCTGAAGTGTTAGCATTCTTGCAATATTTCATTTATTTAACAGTCTCTGATGTATTTATTTAATTTATTTATTATTCAGATTTATATCCCGCCCTCCCCAACGGGCTCAGGGCGGCTAACAATAAGGGCACAAAGCCATAATAAAACAGTTAAAAGCAGAATAAGACAATACAAAATTACAATAAAGTGCTGGTGCTCTGAAGATGGGTTCTGGAAGATGGACCCAGAACAACAAAGCAAGTTCCAGGACAACACTGCCCTCCGATCTTCGGCCAAGGCCATCATGCACCCCGATGGCAGCCCGCACTTTGCGGTAGTGGTGCACTGGTGGTACAATGGCAGTGGCGGCTCCTACTCGAAAGCCTGGCAGAAGAGCTTCGTCTTGCAGGCCCTGTGGAACTGCACAAGGTCCCACAGGATCTCCTCTGGGAGCTCATTCCACCAGGTAGGAGCCGCCACCGAAAAGGCCCTGGCCCTGGTCACCGCGAGTTTGATGTCCCTGGGGCCTGGGGTAACCAAAAGATGTTGGGCCCCCGACCGTAGTGCCCTTGGGGGAACATATGGGGAAAGGCGGTCCTTCAGGTATGCCAGACCCTGGCAATAGAGGGCTTTAAAGGTAAGAACCAGCACTTTGAAGCGAATCTGGAATGCTATTGGCAGTCAGTGCAGTGCCTTCAGCACAGGCCGGATATGGTCTCTTATGTTCTTATGACACCCAAGCCCATACCTCCGGGCAATCTGGGCAAGGGGCGCATGTAGATATTGAACAGCATCAGGGACAGCTCTTCCCCCTGAGGCACCCCACAATCGAGAGGGTGCCTCCGGGACTGCTGATCCCCAATCGTCACCCTTTGCCCCCGACCTTGAAGAAAAGAGGTGCTTTCCTTTGGGGCGGCTCTAAGAAGTCAAACTTCCAACACGGCTTTTCCCGCCGGTGTGACTGGGACCCCTGTTTTCCTTCTTGGAAATATTGAAAAGGCATGTACTTGAAGGGGGTGGGAATGGCAGGTCGTAAGAACCCAAGGGGAGGGGTCGGGTGTCATGTTCTTTCCAGCAAAATCGGTTGTTTTGTGGCAGCTCCTCTTTTCTCCCCCATTTCTCTCCCCAGGGATTTGGGGTGTCAATTTGCAGTCCTCAACCCTCCTCAACCCTCTGACCATGTCTTATGTTCTTGACCCACATCAGGTGGTCTAGGAGAGTGCCCTTTCTGCAGATGTTTTGCTTGCTTGGTTTTGAGGAGTCTCATCTGCCTTCCGTTCCCCTATTTCTTCCCAGGCACTGTCCCTCCTGCGTTCAAACTTTGACGAAGCAGCATTGGGGGGGGGGGTGTCAAATGTTGAAGTTAACTTGTTCAAGGTGCCTTAGACAGGCAGAACCCTGACATGGATGGCCCAGGCTGACACTGGTTAGTACATCGATGAGAAGTCCAGTGCTGCTACATAGAGGCAGGCAATAGCAAACCACCTGTGAACATCTCTTTCCTTGAACACCCCATGAGTTGTCACCATACGTTAGCTCCAACTGATGCCCTCAAGACTCTAATCTGGGAGAACTGGGTTTGATTCCCCACTCCTCCACTTGCACCTGCTGGATGACCTTGGGCAAGCCATAGTTCTGGCACAGCTCTTCTTGAAAAAGAACAGTTTCTGTCAGAGCTCTCTCAGCCCCACGTACCTCACAGGGTGTCTGTTGTAGGGAGGGGAAGGGAAAGGAGATTGTAAGCCGCTCTGAGACTCCTTCGGGTAGTGAAGGGCAGGGTATAAATCCAATCTCTTCTTCTCTTCTTGTTCTCTATGAGCAGGGGGACACCTCTGCATATTAAGGCTCTGACACATATATGCTGATTTGGGTAACACAAGTTGACGGCACTTTCCTCCACCACTACCATAAATATAGAACCCCAACCAAACTGACCAGTAGAGGCTAGAGGGTGTGAGGATGATCTGGCTGCGACATCTGTCGTCCCATTGATTGCCAAGGTTGATTTGGCTGATGTGACTGGTTAGGCGTGTGTCCCCTCCCTCCCTCACCGCTCCATGTGTGTCCCTCCCGAAGCTGCGTGCGGTCGAAGAGGACAACTATCCCAGATAGAAGGAGTGTACCGTTCTTCAGTCTAGAGAAACATCTGCCCTCCCCCCCTGAAAAAAGTTGAACATAAAACTGTCATGCTAAATTTCAGCATCACTTGTGAGTCCCTTCTTTAGGTCAAACTATTACTGAAATTTCCTGCTCAATGGAAATCCTGTAAGGATAGTTTGTACACGTCATTAGGCCTGAGAGAATTAAACAGAGCTGTTTAATTACCCCTAAAATGCAATTCCCTTGAGTTATGCTGGATGGATGAGCACAGGATCGCTACTGAATTCCCGATCTTGGCATAACTCCAAACTAAGCTGGTGTTGTGAAGTTGTGGCAGTGTAGTGGCATTGTTACACTGGCCGAACTTTAAATCGTTCAGCCACACTGTTCCCCTGACAGAACAGGATTTCCATACACAGAAAAGGGGATGGCGATTTTTGCTGATTCGTCTCCTCCACTGCACACCATCACCTTGCTACGGTGCCCTTCCCCGGTGTCTGCTGACCCTAGGCCTCCAATTCATCCACCCAGAACCAGGAGACTATGGCTGATTCTGCACCCATCTGTTTCCTCGCAGTTTTTCCACAGCCACATGAGGAGGTTAATCTCCCTCTACACTGCATACCGGTTTGGTGTAGAGGTTAAGTGTGCGGACTGTAATCTGGGAGAACCGGGTTTGATTCCCCATTTCTCCACTTGCACCTGCTGGATGACCTTGGGCAAGTCATAGTTCTTTCAGAGCTGTTCTTAAAAAAGAGCAGTTGCTGTCAGAGCTCTCTCAGCCTCACCTACCTCACAGGATGTCTGTTGTGGGAATGTAAACAATCCCCCAAGATGGCGAGGAGATGTGTGGAGGGAGGCGGGGCCCAAGCTTCTTCAGGAAGAAGATCGGGTAGGTCAGATGACCAACCATAGACTCTTCCTCTAACCAAATCGGGTGACATCTGCTGGCCGAACGGAAGCAGTCTTTAAAGGAACAGTATTTTGCAACGGAGAGGCATGGTGCCATGGATCAGGGCAAATTCAGAACTGTTGGACAGTTTAAAACTTGTTGAAGTTTTAGCAGAATGGACTGGTAGAAAGACTGGCAAGCAGGCTGAAAAGTGGTTAAGGGGAATGGAGGACTGATAGCGATTTAAAAGTCTGCGAACTAATGGAGCGGAAACAAGCGTTGTCCGATGGAATAAATAAGCGCTTGGAATTAATAAGCGCATGTTCGCATGTCCGATGGAATTAAAAGAAAGACTCTTGGATCCAAGGCAAATAAGGAGGCATGGACTGTTCCTGGAGAGGCGGTATGCAGTAGACGGCCAGAGCAGAAGCTGATGTGACAACCTGGAAAGAAGAGGATAGAGGCGGGACTGTTCGGGCTGAGGGAACTGTGGGCTCACAAATGCTGGTTCTCGGGGGAAGGAAGGCTGGGATGCCATTGTCTTTAAGGGGTTTTGTTTTCTGCTTGTTTGATAACATAAGAATTGTTCTCAGTCTAGTCAGATAAGAGAGTCTTGTTAACTGAGATGATGATGAGGTGAACTCCTCATGATGGAATGCAACTGTTAAAGAGTAACAATATTTTTTTATAAGCGAGGGCGGGACATAAATGCAACCAATAAATAAATAAATAAGAAAAATCATCTCCATCTCTATGGTAAAGACCCCCCCCCCTCTCCTGGCTTTTGCTGTGACTGCATTGGGAATCCTAGCTGACCCAACAAGAAACAACATTTGAGGAAGGTGACTTAGCAAGCTGGGGAAAAGAAGGAAAGTCCTGTTCTGCGATGTCTGGGGATACTCAAGTATATGCCGGTGTCATACCATATGCAAGATCAGAAACCTTGGTGCTGACATGCCAACCACATATTCCAATCATCCAGAGAACAGTGCATGTGATGTCCTCCACTGGGGAAAGGGGTTGGGGATGTACTGATGGTGAAATGACCAATTTGCCATCTGCACAACTTTCAGACACAGTGAGACATTCAATTTATTACGGGTCTATATGACTGAAGTCTTGACCAAAAGAGAATGCAAAAGGGGTAAAATAGGTACATAAAATTGACATAAAATATGACAAGTACATAGTCACAATCAGTAAACATATAAAACCCAGGCATAGCCCAGAGAATAATAATAATAATAATAAAAAAGACCTAACTACACTTGGGGTGGAGCCAACTAACTAAAATCCTCCGAAGATTAAAAATTGGTGTAGGTGTTTGCAAAGATGATAAAGCTTTGAGTGTTTCTTGAGAGCGGCAACCTTAGCCAGGAACCGCACCACGTTAGCTGTTATCAGTCCATCGGCATTTGAATCAGATAACAATACTGAAAGAACCCAAGGTTGCAAGGGAATCCTCTAACTTGAGTCCAATGGGGACAGCGAAACATCAGATGGTCTAAAGTTTCAATTTCGCCAGAGTTGCACAGACAGAGGCGATCTGAGTAAGGTAAGCCTCCAAATCTGCCCAGCGTTACCATCATTGGAAATGCATTTAAGCGGGCCAGCATAAAGGCACAGCGGTGGGATGGAATTGGTAGCGACGAATGAAAATCCAGAAATCTCTCTGGAGGGGACAACCCCAGAGCCAAAGGAGAACAGGTGCACAGTGAGACATGTTAATGGACGGGGATCTGTGAACAGATCTCCTCCAGAGTACAGACATGTCAAATATTTAAGTTCCCTCCCCCAAAGAACACCTTCCTCATGTGTATAAGCTAGCATGTCAAGGACAACTAGGATGATATGCTCACTCTCTATGGTTGGGGGCGGGGCAGTGTATGGTCAGATCTCAGAAGCTAAGCAAAATCTGCCCTGGATGGTACTTGGAGGGGAGATCACCAAGGAACTCCAGGGTCGCTGTGCAGAGGCAGGTAATGGTACCCCACCTCTAAACATCTCTTGTCTTGAAAACCCTATGGGGTTAAAAACAAATATTCTGAGGCAAGGGGGAACCAGGTCGAGTGCTGATAAAATGTGGAGTGAATGCCAGATGCTGAATGGACCTTGGCTTCCTTCAGCCCCAATTCCATGCCCCAGAGGAACTGAGGAGCAGATCTGAATCTGCAATATGGTCCCAAGTATTTAAGTGTCCCAGATACGTACCTTTGTTCTGAATGGGCAGGGGACACCTGTCACGGCTCAGGTGGGGTGTCACCTGATGCTGCCACCACTCTGGTTCCAGGCTCCTCTGAGAAGGCCCAGAGCACCTTCCCAGGCCTTTAGACCTCCCTTTTGGCCGAATAATAGGCGTGAGGACCAGGAAGAGTGAACAATGAAAATAGTTTATTTTATAGGAGGTCAAACAAACAAGGTGCAGAATAACAACAGTAAGTGGGTGAAAAGAAATCAAATGCCCTAACGCATCTAAATATATACTGTCCCTAGCTCACTATGTCAAGTGGCCTTAAACTACTCACCCTTCCCTCAGAATGAGGGTTTCTTCCCTACAGCAGCCTCTCTGGCTCTGTTCCCTAGGAAGAAGAACAGCTTTCCCTGTTGTACCAGTTATCTTATTCCCCAGCCCTCTTCTTCCCTATTGGTCAAAATCGGTGTCAAAACTTCTCAAGGCCTTCTGGGGTTTGTAGGCCCAGCCTCCCTTACTGCTAACCAGGCTCCCTGGGCCTGCTAGGCTGTGCTTGCACAGCCCAGATCATGACAACACCTCTGGACATTACGGCCCTGTTATTGTGGCTTCCCTGCAAAAAGCCACCCTACTGCATCTGCCCATGTGGAGTGTCGGTATCATTAGCTGGTGGTGACTCCTGTTAGCCATCTCTCCAGCTGTTTGGACTATCATGTAAATATGCGTTGCCATCTTTTAATTCTAATCCTGATTGCTCTTAAGCATTTATGGTTAATAATTGGTTTTTTGATGCTTTATAACTTCGATGTTACCCATCCTGATCCTGCTTGTGGGAACCACAAGCAACCAATAAATAAATAAATAAATAAGAAAAACCATCTCCATCTCTATGGTAAAGACACCCCCCCCCCCATCTCCTGGCTTTTGCTGAGGCTGCATTGGGAATCCTAGCTGACCCACCAAGAAACAACATTTGAGGAAG
>NW_015162508.1:47117-57074 GCF_001447785.1 Gekko japonicus
ATAATAAATAAATAAATAAATAAATAAATAAATAAATAAATAAATAAATAAATGCAGAGAACAGATCGCCTTCTGAATGCATAGATCAGCCCTCACAATGCAACCCAAAACTAGAAATCACACAAACACAGCCTACTGATCTAAGGGTTTTAATAAGGTTCTCAGAATTAGGAGCAAAGGTTCTAGCTTTAACCTACAATGGGCTGGTTTGATATTAGAAAGGGAAAGTCCAAGCATAATCTAATACAGAAGCTGGCACAATTTATTCTGTCCCACTGGCTAAGCCCACTTTGTTCCACGAATAGCACAATATGTGCTTTTGTTAAGTATTGGTTTTCTCCTCGTTTTCCTTTCCTGTGCTTTAGGTGAATTTGAAATAAAGGCTTTCTGCCTTTAAAAAAAATGGCTTAAACCACTGCTTGAGTGTCAAGGATTTGGAGATTGTTCAGCATCTTATTTTTAATGCATTATTATAACAGATGAAAAAGAGAGAGGGGAAAGCAGATACATGATGTCACAAGCCCGAGCCAATCAGTACAGGGCACATTCTGTTCTCATCAAGCTCCCAGTACTAATTTCCTGATCCTGATCCTGGAGAGAAGCAACGCACATTTTCCTACAGAGCTCAGAGACTCATATTTTAAGCAGATGTGGATTGGTGGTAGAAAGTGCCCTCAAGTCACAGCCAACTTATGGTGACCCTGTAGGGTTTTCAAGGCAAGAGATGAACAAAGGCTGTGGTCAGACGGGCCACTTACCGCGGTGGTGACACACTCCTGATTTCATCCAGTGTGTGTTTTGGCACAGAGCTGTTCGATCAGACATCCCAGTTGTCAGGAGGGCTCCACGGGGGCCCTCCTGCTGTCCAAAGGGTACAATGCCAGTCAAGCGGCAACCCCCTGTGTGGCTTTAAATAAGGACCCCGGATCCTCCCAGAGAGACCTGCCAGGGGAGGCCCAGCAGTCAAGGGAGGCGGAAGAGGAAGTAGCAGTGGTTGGCATGAGCGACAAGGAGCTGACCGCAAGGTGGAAGGGTGGGGCAAGTTCACCCATGGGTAGGAAGGCAGGGGGAACCTGGGCATGGCTCCTTACCTTTAAGGCCTGGACGGGGAGGGATCTGGGGATTTGAGGAGGAAATAAAGGCTCTGGCGATTGGAAGCCGGAGAGGAATTGTGGAGCCTGGAGCAGAATAGCAGAATGAGGGAGCCGAGAACTGTTGTTCCTATCCACTCAAAGCTGCTAGGTCAGGTGAAGCCAGGGAGGACGGGTGAGAGAAACCAGTCCCTCTGATTTTTGAGGCAACCAGCTGAGCGTCTTTCCTCACCCTGGACCCTGCTTCCCGTCCAGTCGAGGTCCTGAAACTAGTGCCTCGTGACACCAGTATAATCCACTTCGCTGCTGGCTCAGCCTGTCATGGATCAATCAGATAGATCAGTGTTGCAGTAAGATTGCAATGAGAGTTTTGTACCCTATTGCTCTCTCCCCATAGGGACAATAAGACCAGTGTCTCTTCATGCTGCCAAGACAAATCCCCACATGCTGGGCATGTTTCTCTTTTCCCGCCGAAGGAAGACCGTTGTGAGGAGTGTGAAAAAAACAAGTTCCGGGTGCCGAACATGGTCGCCGATATGGTGACTAGACTAGGAACTATTTCCCCGGGGGGGGGGGTGTTTCCTCAGCGGTGATTAGCAGGGACAGATTTTTAACTTGCAAAGAATCATTGACAAAGAATAAATGATGGCGCTTTTTTCAAAATATTTTTTTCCAGATAGGAAACACACATGTGGGGTTCCACGTCCATGGGATGATTATTTTTATTTTATTTATTTATTATTTAGATTTCTATCCCGCCCTCCCCGCAGGCTCAGGGCGGCTAACAGGGCACAATGCCAGATAAAACAATAAAACAATATAAAATGTTAAATTACACATAGACAATTAACAACAGTTAAATAACATCCTAAAACAATTTGGTGCTCCTCTATTCGATTCCAGATACTAAGATTTTTTAAAAGCAAGATGGCGTTCTCAGTAACATAGCTAGACAACTATGGCAGTGCATCCCACTGCCCTGCCGTCCCCTAAAAGACATCCCATTCCCTCCACTGAGGCCCACACCAGGATGGCAATGTGTGGAAATCATAGGGTGTTGGTGGAACAATGGTGGTGGCAGCTCCTATTCGAAAGCCTGGCGGAAGAGCACCGTCTTGCAGGCCCTGCGGAACTGTACTAGGTCCTGCAGAGCCTGGATCTCTTCTGGAAGCTCATTCCACCAGATAGGAGCCGCCACCAAAAACGCCCTAGTGTTATGTGGTTATGTGCGTATCACCAAGCAAACAAACAAAAATGATGCTGTCAGGATGGAATGAGCAGACCATCTCGACAGCTAGAGAGCATGCTTGAATGATCAGACTAAGGAAAACCCATCAATGGCCTGTCGGCAAGTCAGCAACCGGACTTTCCCTGATGTCTATTAACTCCAGTTCAGCGGTGGGGCGGAACGGGGTGCCAATGACTGAGGAACCATTCACAGATGTTGCTGTCTGAACATGCACTTTAGATCCATCAGGCATCAGTGACTGTATCGGATCTAAATGCATATCTGACCGCAGCCAGAGATGGTTGACCATTGCCCCGTCTCTGTTTAGCAACCCTGGACTTCCTTGGTGGTCTCCCATCCAAATGCTAACCAGGACCGACACTGCTCAGCTTCCGAGATCTGATGAGATTGTGCTCGCCTCGGCCATCCAGGTCAGGGCTGGTCCAAACGAGCCCTTCATTTATATTATTCTGATGTCGTTCTAATTCCAGGGGTTTTACCACTGCATGTTGTTCTTTTCTTATGGGGATCCTGTTTATTTTTTATGAGAAATGCTGAAGTTCCCAATTTAGTTGCAAAGGTCGCCTATTCATATCGACTGTAAAATTGTTATGCCCGGCAACAGGAAGAAATGTGTGCAGCTGGTGCACTTGTAAATGTCAAGCGAGCTGCTTTTGGGATAAAATGGATCATCGTAATTGAAACCTCCCTGCATAGCTGTAAAAGTAAGCAATTAGAATATATTTATAACTTCTTCACCTGGAAGCAGCATAAAATGTGTGTGTGTGTGTGCCATGCTGCTGTAACTGATAATGCAAAATGGCATTTTGGTTTCTACAGCCTCTTTCATTGATGATGGGTGGGTTTTTTTGGGGGGGGAATTCTACTTCCCCAAGCCTTAGGTAAGAGAAAGGACAGGTATTTCACAGAAGATCCATGTAAAGGGACCTTGGTTGCTCTGATCAAGTGTGGAGGAAGGGACCATTTGGAGAAGAGAAGCCAATGTGGAGAGGGTTTCTTGAGAGCCAGTTTGGTGTAGTGGCTAAGTGTGTGGACTCTAATCTGGGAGAACCGGATTTGATTCCCCACTCCTGTATGCTGTTTGACGGGTCTTTGACCGTAATAAACTGATTGATTGATTGATTGATTGATTGATTGATTCCCCACTCCTCCACTTGTACCTGCTGGATGACCTTGGGCAACACTGTCAGAGCTGTTCTTGGAAAAGAGCAGTTTCTGTCAGAGCTCTCTCAGACCCACCTACCTCACAAAGTGTCTGTTGTGGGGAGGGGAAGGGAAAGGAGTTTGTAAGCGGCTCTGAGACTCCTTTGGATAGTGAAGGGCGGGTATAAATCCAATCTCCTCCTCCTCCACCACCTCCTCCACCTCCTCCTCCTCTTCTTCTTCTACAGTTGCCCACCCAAACTTGGGAAATTTCTGGAGATTGGAGGACACAGCCTGGAGACAGGGATGCCAGCTTCCAGTTTGGACCTCGGGATTCCCTGGAATTACGGTTCATCTACAGACTACAGAGATCAGTTCCTCTAGAGAAAATGGATGCTTCAGAGGGTGGACTCTATGACATTGTACCCCACTGAGGTCCCCATCCTCCCCAGGCTTCACTCCCAAGTCTCCAGGAGCTTCCTAACCTGGAGGAGGCAACCCTGTACCCCTATCCCTCACCGGTGGCCAGGTAGACCTGGTAACCCTAGAGACAGTTGAGTTTGGGAAGGACAGGGAGTCCACCTTATGAAGCTGCCATTCCCCCTCCCCCCAGAGGAACAGATCTCTGTGGTCTGGGTATCAGTTGCAACTCCAGGAGAACTACAGGCCCACTTAAAGGTTCGGAGCCCCAGATTCATGTGTGACTCCTGTGCTGCATCTGCCTCCGCCTCCCGCTGCTGTAGCAAACACTCAACTAGAAAACAGCAGGAGGGAGGAATTGCAGGAAGATGGCAGACAGCTTGGGACATCCAGGCCAAACATTTGCTCACTTTCCAGCTGTAGGTATTGAAAGTTTCAGTGTGGCTAGGGATGTGAACACTTGGGTGAGAGACAAAAAGCTCTCACTGAGTTATGAGTTGCCTTGCATCCAGGGCCACAGGGGCAGTTGGGATGGTGCCTCCTCCCAAATCTGCAATGTCCCCACCCCGGGAGGGTGCCAGACCCACCCACCCCAGTGTGCCGTGCTCCGTACCCCTGTGGGAAGTCATTGCAGGCTCGCCAGCTCTCACACCACTGACTGGCCGCCACAGGCCATCCCCAGCGGTTGTGGCAAGTATTACAACATTAAAATAGTTCAAACATTTAAAAGGCCTCAAATATGCAAATATAAATGCTTAAAACAATTACATCAAGCATAACATATATGTGTGTGCATAAAAACCTTCGTATGTTCAGGAAGATTATTGTGTGTGTGTGTGTGTTTATGTACGTGTGAATATGCACCTGGAAGTCATGGCAACCTTTGGTGACTGACCCCTACTGGGGGCCTGGAGGATATTCAGAGAGGTGGCTGAATAAATCCTGACCCTGAGCTCCCAGCTGCTGGTATTCCAAGGAGGTCTCCCAACCATGTACTTGCCAGAGTCGACCCTGCTTAGCTTCCGATACCTGATGAGATAGGGCTTGCCTGGGCTATCCAGCCAGGGCGAACTTTCTGGGAGATTCTGATGGGCAGGTACTTTCAAACGACGTTGATATTTCAGTTAGCCATGAATGGCTACACCAAGTGTACCTTTCAATGTCTAACCTGGTTTTGAGAACGAATTAAGCGAAATACTGTCTACCAACTTTTTTTAAAAAGTCCCAGGCTTTTAATATATCAGTGTTGACCATAATTCTTCATGTTTTTCAACTCCAGTAGCCATTTCCCCCGAGTGTTTGAAGTAAGGGATCTTTTATAGCCTGACAAACTCATTGATTTCTTTTAATTATTTATTTGGCACATTTTATTAGGGAATGCATGTGGAGTTGGCACGAGATGCGTTACGGCACAGCGTGGGACCGACAACTGCTAACTACAAACAAGCATTGTGTGGTGCCATCACCAAGCCAGGGTGCCCACCAAACGACATCAGCAACTGAAGGGCCTTAGATCTTACCTCAACCACTTCCGACTACGTCTCTTGAGGGAAAGCTTCAAAGTGTGATGTTCAGACAAGACTACCAGCATGTGAGAACTTCAAGCAGCAAGGATGAAGACGACACCAGTGGCTGTTGGAACATCACCATGGTCAAATCAGTGCTTGCTGTTAAGTCTAATGATGCACTGAGATGAACAGCAATTAAATACTGCAAGTGGTTAAGACGCTGAACTGCAGGCGGTGGAAGGTCAGTAGTTCAGCAGTTCGAGACCCGGGTGCGGCATGACGGAGTGAGCTCCCGTCTCTAGTTCCAGCTCCTGCCAACCTAGCAGTTCGAAAGCAAGACATTGCAAGTAGATAAATAGGTACCACTTTGGTGGGAAGGTAACAGCGTTCCGTGCGCCTTGGTGTTTAGTCATGCCGGCCACATGACCACGGAAACGTCTTCGGACAGTGCTGGCTCTTCGGCTTTGAAACGGAGATGAGCACTGCAACCCTAGAGTCGGATTCGACTGGCTTTCGAGCAAGGGAACCTTTACCTTTAATAGCAACCATAATGTTAGGTTTACTAGATTGCCCACCATGGCTGGTACTCTACTGGGCATGGCCCCCGCTGCCACTCTTCATTCCAACGGGAGCGAAAACTGGGGTTCGGGAGCAATTTATGTGCCATCAGGCCCATAGCCACGTTTTTTTAAAAAAATTGGGGGGGCCTTTTAATAAGTCTGGGGCACCCCCGCAACCCCCCCCCCCCAGGGAGGGACACAAATTTTTAAAAAATGAAAGTTGGGTAGCCTGGACTGGATGGGAAGTTGGGGGGCCTTGGTAGTAAGTTGGGGGGGCGGGCCCCGAGGTGCCTCACTGTAGCTACACGCCTGTGTGCCATGCTCCACAAAATGACTCTATCCAGCAGTAGCTGCCACTGCCTTGTATGGGGGGGGCAGAGACCTGGAGGACAGGCTGCCCGAGCTGGCATGGTCTGTGACTACCCTGGCCCTCCTCTGCCTTTCGGGCCCAGCTCACCATCTGCCCAGGGCCATTTGCTGAAGCTGCCCAAATACAACCATGACCAGCATGGGGCGGTAGGGAACCACGGTGTCCCCTTGCAGTTGCCAAGGGACACCCTTCTCAAGGAGGAATAAGGTCCACCGAGCTCTGCTGATCCTCTGTGGCTGCTCTTCCCACTTATCTGCCCTAGTGGTGACTTGTGGCCCCCATGTGGTGTGCCTGTTACCTGAGTGTGAGTGAGTGTATAGATTCTGCCCCCCAGGCCAGTCCAGGGATGGTGGAAAGAATTCTTCACTGGCACAATACATTACACAATAACCCAGAGGAGGTAGGCTCTCTGGATTTCAGAACACAATAGCCACCAGGAATCTCTCAACTTAATCCCTCACCAATCTGAGATTAGAGATCCCCAGAATCTCAGTTGGCATGTGGGTTTTACACATTAGCAACTCTGTCTAGAGCTGCACAGTTAATCTTACACAGGTAGCACAATTGGTCAGCAGTTCAGACCACAGGATTTAGTTTGAAGTCCAGTTACACATCAAAACAGACACTATTTAGAAACAAGAATAAGGTTTATTCAGTATAGAACTTGCAATCAGACTAGAAGGATTTAAAAGTAACAAAGGCTAGGCAATGTTTTTCCTTAACTACACAGTAAGAAGCATATTTACCAACATCAGGTAGTGTCCAAGAGTTCAATATTGTCCATTGGAAGAGTCCAAGTATCTTAAGAAACAATAGTCCCATCCTTGCAAGCACATGGTCAACTCACAAGGAGTCCTTTGTTCATCCCACAGACCACATGGCAGGACAAGAGCATTTCAGTGTCCATCCAAGATCTCACAACCAGGAACAGAAAGAGAGAGAGAGATCCTCTCATTGGGAATGACCAGATATACTGCAATTCCAGTCTTCCAATTAGCCCTGGCCAGGGGCCAATTGAAGGAGACCTGGGAGTGCCCAATTGTAGAGTTACCATGGGAACAACTTCTGAATGGTCAGAGCCTCTGAAGGACACACCCGGGTCATGTGATCCCCCAAGCCCCAACTCCCATAGCGTACACGTGCTGTTTCTGGCATGCTAGCCTAGCTTCCAGCATGAGGTGTGAAGGTATGTGGTTTATGGCATGGCAATAGAGGCCATCTGGACCTCTCTATTTGGCTTCAACAGGAAATCAACACAGCAGGGTACCAGCAAGATACATTCTAGGGGGAGGCAGGGGTTTATAGGAATCAATATTTCTATACAGTGAGCCACCACAGTGCTGCAAAATGCTAAGTTCCTTGGCTGCGTGCTGGGTGCTGCCATTGGCTGTGGGGTATAGGTATTCAGACAGGGACCAATGGGTGATGGGCACAGTTCTTGTCCACATCCTGTGGTATCTGTAGCATGGGGGCATGAGGACTGATGTGGGGCATTACATTCAAATGTACTGGGCTGGCTTCAGCCCAGTAACAACGTCTGTATTTATATGCAGAAAACAATGGAGGACCAGCTAGTATTGTTTGTATTTCCCCATCTTTATGGTCTTTGCCATAGAGATTAGGGGGATTCCTAGAGCTCCACAGACACCATGACTTCACTTCTAAAATTGGCAAAGTGCTCCCCTGCCCAGGCTCCACCCCTAAAAGTTCCCAGGGGTTGACTTCAGTGGCATTAGAAGGGTTTGACTCTGTTAACGATTCCACACAGTATTAGAAAGAGTGCCTCGCCTGAGGTAACCCAGAGAGCTTCATGGCACTGTGGGGATTTGTGTGCACCCCCCAACAATCCTAAACAGTTA
The DNA here is from genome assembly GCF_001447785.1 of Gekko japonicus. Classification (NCBI taxonomy): domain Eukaryota; kingdom Metazoa; phylum Chordata; class Lepidosauria; order Squamata; family Gekkonidae; genus Gekko; species Gekko japonicus. The sequence goes on from NW_015162508.1 coordinate 55,318, forward strand.
AAGGTAAAGGTAAAGGTTCCCTTGCTCGAAAGCCAGTCGAGTCTGACCCTAGGGTTGCAGTGCTCATCTCCGTTTCAAAGCCGAAGAGCCAGCGCTGTCCGAAGACGTTTCCGTGGTCATGTGGCCGGCATGACTAAACACACGGAATGCTGTTACCTTCCCACCAAAGTGGTGCCTATTTATCTACTTGCAATGTCTTGCTTTCGAACTGCTGGATTGGCAGGAGCTGGAACTAGAGACGGGAGCTCACTCCATCATGGGGCAACTCGGGTCTTGGACTGCTGAACTACTGACCTTCCACAGCCTGCAGTTCAGTGTCTTAACCACTTGAGCCACCGCAGCCCCCCTAAACAGTTACACCCTTCTAAATCTATTGAAGCCCATGGGTTTAGAAGGGTGTAATTCTGTTTAGGGTTATTTGGTCGGTCTTCCAGAGCCTTGTCCGATACTTCAACCACAACATCAAAACACATCACAAAAAGGTTCTTAATAATATCCAAAGTCTGTAATGAAGTATAACTTTCCCAGAAGGCTGAAATTTTTGGCAATGGTTAGTTACATATATATCTTTTTCAGTTCCCCCCCACCCCACTGATTTGCATGCTTATAGTTAAAGTAATTATTTTTTAAAAAATAGTATGACAACATAATGCCCTCGTGCTGCGTCCATTCATTTGAATGTAGCTTGCGCATGAAGCACAGTGTGCACTAGGCTCTTTGAAGGGACTGAACTTTTCTTCCCCCAACCAAAACCAAATTAATATTTCTCTCCTAGAAGAAAAAACATTATTCCAGATTCTCAAGGAGTGAGTAAGCAGAGCCACTGAAAGTATGACTAGAATGTAATTATCCCTGAAGCAAGATTTTTAGTGTAGAATATTCAGCTCTTCTCAATGTGCGTGTGAGTGTGTGTGTGTGTGTGTGCATGTGTGCAAGTAAAGCCACAGAGAGAGTTGTGTGACAGTCATTCAGGGAAGGGGGGGGGATATATGTCAAATTACAAGAAGTTTTAAATAGGCCTGTCTAAGTTTTCACTGTGAATAAAATTTTCAAAATGCAACATTATGGATGCGAATCATTTGAAGAGGCACTCTATGAAATGGCAGTTTTCGCTGCTGATGGGAAAGAAGAGTCCTATTACTTTTTAGATGGCTCACGAGATTAACATTTTAACAGATTTATCTTTATTATACTGTTATTTTCTGTCCAGTTATCTATAACAGAACTGTCCCCAACACTTCTCTAACAATCGGAGGTCCAAACGATACATTACATTTAACACATGATTGCCATGGGGACATGCAGCCTTGCGTCAGCTGAGAGTTCCCTGTGGGCACCCAGTTCTAAAGCACTGTAGGGGTCCAATTCAGATCAGGACAATGGAACATTGGGAGAAAGGGATCCATCCTTCCCTCTGTACCATTTACCTGACCTGAAATGGCCCCAGGAGCTTTGAGGGGCTCCACATGCATGGAATGCTTCGGAATAGTGCATACAGTTCAAGCTACTGTATCTCAAAAAGCATATTGCAGAGCCAGGAAAGGAAAAAAAAAAGACAAAGGGGGACAACCAAGATCATTAAGGGGTTGGAGTACATTTCCTATGAGGAAAGGTTGAGAGTAGAACTTTTTACTCTAGAAAAAGATGGCTATGGGGAGACATGATGTATGTGTTAAGTGCCCTCAAGTCACTTCTGACTTCTGGTGACCCGCTGAACTGCAGGCTGTGGAAGGTCAGTCGTTCAGCAGTTCGAGACC
>NW_015162508.1:57133-63060 GCF_001447785.1 Gekko japonicus
GCAAGACATTGCAAGTAGATAAATAGGTACCACTTTGGTGGGAAGGGAACAGCGTTCCGTGCGCCTTGGTGTTTAGTCATGCCGGCCACAGGACCACGGAAACGTCTTCGGACAGCGCTGGCTCTTCGGCTTTGAAACGGAGATGAGCACCGCAACCCTAGAGTCGGACTCGACTGGCTTTCGAGTAAGAGAACTTTTACCTTTTTACTAAAACATCTTTTTACTAAAACATTAACAGGCTTACTTAGGTCTTGCAGACTGATTGAGCTTCCTTGATTGAGCCAATCTATCTCATGCTGGGTCTTCCTCTTTTCCTGCTGCCTTCAACTTGCCCTAGCATTATTGTCTTTTCCAGTGACTCTTGCCTTCCTATAATGTGACTAAAATATGATAACCTCAGTTTGGTCATTTTAGCTCCTAGAGAGGCTGATTTGATTGAGAAACCACTTATTTGTCTTTTTGGTGGTCCACAGTATCCATAAAACGTTCCTCCAACATGACATTTCAAATGAATCAACTTTCATCCAGTCAGCTTTTTTCTGTCCAACTTTCACATCAGATCCATTAATCAACTTTCATCCGGTCAGCTTTTTTCTGTCCAACTTTCACATCCATAGATAGTATTGGGGAATACTATAATATGAATGATGTTGATTTTGGTCACCCCAAACACATCCTTACACTTCAAGATCTTTTCTAGCTCCTTCATCGCTGCCTTTCCCAGTCTCTGTCATCTTCTGATTTCTTGGTTGCAGTCACCCGTTTGGTTGATGCCCGAACCAAAGAATCGAAAATCTTGAACAATTTCAGTTTCTTCATTGTTGACCTTGATGTTGTGAAATTTCTCAGTTATCATTACCTTTGACTCCTCACTGTTTAACCATAACCCTGCTTTGGCACTTTCTGTTTTAACCGTCAGCAGTAGTCATTTCTAGGGATGGGCTCAAACTGGCTGACAAACTAAAGTTCGTCACAAATTTTGGCCGGTTTGTGTGGCAATAATCATAAACTGAAGAACCACCATGAACTTTCTCAAATTTTGATGCAGTTCGTGGCAGTTCATGAAGAACAGAGAGCATGGGTCTAAAACCCTGCTTTCTGATCATCATGAAAAGTGGCCACTCAGCTGTTTGGTTTAAATGGCTCCAAACCCAGTGCAGACTGCCCAAGAAAGCCTCTTTAAACAGCTGAGCCTTATAGAGCAAATTGCTCTGTGTGGATCAGCTGTTTAAAGGGGCTTTCCTTGGCAGCCAGCTGGGGCTGGATCAGCTGTTTAAAGAGGCTTTCTTGGGCAGCCAGCACTGCCCAAAAAAGCCCCTTTAAACAGTTGAGCCATGTGGAACAAACTGCTCCCACGGTTCAGTTGTTTAGTGTGGAGATGATAGCAGCAGACACTCAGGTGTCTGCATGTGGCTGGGAGGGCAGAGAAAAACTTGGAGTTCACAGTTGGACTGGAGGCAGCTACAGTAGAGAAAGCCTTGGGAAGGGCAAAAGAAGACTGTATTAGTCACTGAAGGTGTTAGAGTTCACCCAGAGTTCACCCAGAGGCCAGCACAGGAAGCTCTAGAGACTGAGGTCTGAGAGACGGCCTAGGGAGAAGTGGGAAGGCCAAGGAGGACACCCTGGGAAGTGGAGCTCAGGTTTAAAGGGCCAGCTTCTGGTCTTAGGCCGCAGCCCATTTGTTACAGTAAATAATAATGCAATCGATGCATGCTTAAAGGTAAAGGTTCCCTTGCTCAAAAGCCAGTTGAATCCGACTCTAGGGTTGCGGTGCTCATCTCTGTTTCAAAGCCGAAGAGCCAGCGCTGTCCGAAGATGGTTCCGTGGTCATGCGGCCAGCATGACTAAACACCAAGGCACACGGAACGCTCTTACCTTCCCACCGAAGTGGTACCTATTTATCTACTTGCAATTTCTTGCTTTCGAACTGCTAAGTTGGCAGGAGCTGGAACTAGAGACGGGAGCTCACTCCATCATGCGGCACCCGGGTCTTGAACTGCTGAACTACCGACCTTCCACAGCCTGCAGTTCAGCGTCTTAACCACTTGAGCCACCGCAGCTCCTGAATGCATGCTTACTGGGAAATTAATTCTTCAGATGCAGTGTGGCGTTGAATGAGGGACACATCTCTGAAAACACTTTAATTAAATTTAGAAAGTTTAATCTTCTCCTCCACATATGAACACATGGTCCTCAAAGTGGCTGAAAACAGCAAGTGAATTAGCGCAGACTTCCAGCTAGAAGGTACAGATGGGCTCTCCCCAAAGGGCTCACATTCCCGGGATGTACTGTGATTGTAAACAAAATGCCTAGGTGTGGGTGCATCCAGGGTTCACCAGAAATGTATGAATGCCAGCGATACAGAGTTTCAATCCATCGGAGGCCCAGTTCTGAGTGAAGTTCTGCTTTCCAGAGTCAGCCCCGGTTAGTACTTGGATGGGAGACAAAGTCAAAGGTTGCTATGAGGAGGCAGGCAATGGCAAACCCCTCTGAACGTCTCTTGTCTTGAAAACCCAAGGGGTCACCATATGTCGGCCGTGACTTAACGGCTCTTTCCACCACCACCACAAGTTCTTCTGCTGTACATGATCCCATACATTTTCTCTATAGCAGGTCTGCACAGCTTACCATTATCCAAGGCAACTAAGAAGAAGAGTTGGTTCTTATACCCCACTTTTCTCTGCTCTAGGGGGTCTCAAAGCGGCTTACACTCTCCTTCCCTGCACCTCCCCACAACAGTTACCTTGTGAGGTTGGTGGGGCTGAGAGAGTTCTGAGAGAACCGTGACTGGCCCAAGGTCAGACTGGCCCAAGCATGGCTTCGTGTGGAGGAGTGGGGAATCAAACCCGGTTCTCCAGATTAGAGCCTGCCACTCTAAACCACTACACCATGCTGGCTCTCTTGAAGCGTGGTGACCCTGTAGTGGGCCATCCCAATTTTGGCATCTGTGATGAACTTCAAAAGCAGGAGACTTACTGAGCCCCTTGTAGCTGGGGAGGTCTCTTGAGCTTGGTGCAAGTTGTGGAGGCTACACTACAGAATGCCAACATCAGCATTCATGAATGTTCCCCCTTTCCTGGTTTTTGGGGGGGGGGAATGCAGGTAGGGTAGAAATTGACAGGCCGGTTTCCCTGGCAGGTCTTTAAAGGAAGGGAGGGAAATGAGAAGAGAAAGCCTGCAATGGTGAACTCTGAGAAGCTGGTGGGGAATTAAATGGCAGACCAATTGTTTCCTTTTCCTTGGGGAACTGCCTGTCTGTATAGATTGTCAGAGGGATTTCAAAGCGCAAGTCAACCACTGCCCTGCTTGTGTATCAAGACATATGAATTCTAGAAGCGCTTCACTTCTTGCAGCTTGCAGAGAAAGGGTTCTAGCCTTATTTGTATCAGGGCAAGCTCCTTTTAGATATTCTAAGCCATATTGAGCACTGGGACCAGAGATATAAATATATGGTAGCTTACAAGGTAATAATTCTCACGCGACAGATATCATTATTGCTACACACCGGCACACTTTAGAAAGCGCACTAAACCATAGTTCAATTAAACTAACTTACGGACAATGTGATTGTCTGAACGCAGGGCGCTCCACTATGATGAGTTAGGATCCATCAACCAGATTCCAAGCCAGGATATAAAGTTGGTTTATTAAGCACAGTTAGTTTTAATTTTGATTTTAGATGATGCAGAAATGCAGACATGTTAGTGCAATGTAGGTGGGATAGTCAGAGATCTATTCCGTGTTTGCTTATAGTTTCAAGGTAACCAAAACCTGGAACATTTCCACACCAGGTTCTACTTACAGCTCTGGATTAGGTTTCCCAGTTGCCTTGGCCCAGCAGGGAATTCCCCACCCCTGGGCGCAATCTCTCACTCTTGAGAAATTGAGGAGCAAGAGTGGGGAAAAACAACCTCCATTTTTCCTTTGTAGTTGTTGTTCAGTCACATAGTCGAGTCCGACTCTTTGCGACCCCATGGACCACATCACGCCAGGCCTTCCTGTCTTCCATCGTGCTCCAGAATCTGCTCAGTTTCATGTTCGTTGCATCGATAACACCCTCTAACCATCTCATCCTTTGCTGATGAATATTGTATGACTGCTTGGTGATAGAGCAATGTTCTTTGGAAATGACTTTTTTTCCTTTAGATTTTCAGAAGAAGAAGAAGAGGAGGAGATTGGATTTACACCCCTTCCTTCACTACCTGAAGGTGTCTCAGAGCAGCTTACAAACTCCTATCCCTTCCCCTCCCCAAAACAGACACCCTGTGAGTTAGGTGGGGCTGAAAGAGCTCTGACAGAAACTGCTCTTTTTTCAAGAACAGCTCTTATCAGAACTACGGCTTGCCCGAGGTCATCCAGCCAGGTGCAAGTGGAGGATTGGGGAATCAAACCCGGTTCTCCCAGATTAGAGTCCGCGCACTTAACCACTACACCAAACTGTCTCTCTCTGCTGTTAGTTAGATATGAATGCCAAGGATATTGTTATCATCGGACTCAACTGTGTTTGAAAAGTTCTAATGCTTTTGGATGCATAGAAGGGTGTGACCATTAGCTTCTCTTCCGGTCAGATCGACTGCTAAAGCTGGGGTGATTTGCTTTTCCTTTTATCTGCAATGCCCGAGTTAGCCTAGAACAAAGGTCTCATGGCTTGAGAGAACACCTTCACCCACATCTAGGGTTGTCACTTACCTGGTTCCAGTGGGGGAACTCCTGGTGATTCTCTCCATCCCCCGCCCTCACTCAGTGGAGTGGCAAGAGGAAATAAGGGGGACAACATTAATCAATGCCCAGGCATCATTTCCTATTTTGGAACAGGAGGTGACATCATGACATTCTAGGAATTTTCAAATCTCTGTGGTAAAAACCATGGAGATTTTGAAATCCCATGAGCATCCCAGAAATCTCTGTCCCCCAGTGCTCCTGGGGTTTGACAGCCAAGGGCTGACAGCCTCACTGAAATCAGTCCCCTTTGGGAGTTGAGATAAGCAAGTGAGACTTTTTTTCCCACTGAGTGCCATTGACAGTCTGTTTCCTTCTGTGTTAAAGGTAAAGGCTTCCCTTGCTCGAAAGCCAGTCGAATCCGACTCTGGGGGCGGTACTCATCTCTGTTTCCAATCCGAAGAGCCAGTGCTGTCCGAAGACATTTCCGTGGTCATGTGGCCGGCATGACTAAATGCCAAGGCGCATGGAACGCTGCTACCTTCCCACCAAAGTGGTACCTATTTATCTACTCGTAATTTCTTGCTTTCGGACTGCTAGGTTGGCAGGAGCTGGGCCCAGAGACGGGAGCTCACTCTGTCACGTGGCACTCGGGTCTCGAACTGCCGAACTACAGAGCTTCTGGTCTGCAGCTCAGCATTTTTCACCTCTGAGCCACTGTGTTGTTACAGGTAGTTAAGACCAGGAGTAGCCAGAGCTGCAAGCTTTTCAGCATGAGCTGAAGAGCAAGAGCCAAAGGGTTTTTGGCCCTTGGCTCTTAGTCCATGGCTTGCAGCCTCTGGCCCTGAGTATGCCATGCCGGTGGATCAATTTCAAGCCTAGGATGTTGAATTTATATATTTTAATTGTTTTTGTGTTCCTTTATAAGCCACTTGGAGTCCTCAGAGGGGAGAAAAAGCACGGTAGAAGTGCTTAAGAAGATAAAAGGTGGTGGTGTCACCTGTTTTCTGAAACTCTGCCCAAAAGGTGTTCACCGAGGCTGCTTCACTTAATCAGTACAATCAAAACAATTGCCAGGTTTTTGAGAGTCGGAGTTCTAAATCTGTATACTGGTGCTTTTCACATGGGTCCACGTTTTAGGGATGTACACTCAACTAGTTAAGAAGCAAAACTCAATGGGAGTTCTAGCCATTCTTTATATGTTTACATAATGTGAGTGTTTCTAGTGTGCATGTAGTATAGACAGATGATAGGACATAGATGGAAGA
>NW_015162508.1:65843-73443 GCF_001447785.1 Gekko japonicus
AAGGCCGGAGGGTGTGTGTGTGTGTGCAAAGCGCGCGCGCGTACCGCACATACGTACCCGCACAGGGCTTGAGGGAAGTTCCGCAGGCAGGTTTGAGGGAAGTTGCAAAAGCATGCGTGTGTGTGCCGATTAGAATAAGAAAGAGCCACCGGTTGGCTCAGCTGGCACCCAGAGAAGCCAGATGATAGATAAGCGGCTCGGTGGTCCCCCCCCTCTTCTCCATCTCTCCCCCCCCCTTCAGATCGCAGATCATCTGCTCAGGCCCTCTCACCTCTCATTTCCATCACAAAGCCGGTGTGTTTACCTGGGATCCCAGGACCGGCGGGGCATGCTTTTGTCTCCAAATCAGATTGCTGCAACCAGCTGCTCTCCCCGGCCCCTTCCCTCTGCAAATCTGACTGTGGCCCCTGCTGCACGGTCTCCTGCATGGATTGGAAATGTAGGGGAAAGACCTGGGGATTGGGTGGGGGGACTTTCCCCTCCCCTCACTTTCTCTGCCTTGATGTCTCCTATCGGCCACGGAGCCCTGGGGCCTCTGGGCCTTCTCTCCAGGAGGGGGAGGGAGGGAGGCGATGCTAGAAGCACTGATGGATGTTCGGAGGCTGCTGCCGGAGTTATCCCAGTCGAAGCACCCGGGCCACCTCAGATCAGAGAAACGTGGGCGCCGAGACGCCCCCCCACCAGCCACATGAGCAGTGAGAACGTCGCCTTGCTCAGTTCGAGGTCATGCAACTGCCGCTATGGGGTTACAAGATAGGAAGTTTCCCCCGTGCTTCGTCTCTGCGAACAGAGGTGTTCGCCGGACTGGGCGAGGGGAAAGGCAGAAGGCTGCCTGCAAGAAGAGCACCGCAGGCACTAAGAGGCGCCCAGGAAGGGAAGAGAGGAGAGAGGGAAAGTGGGCTGCTACCATCCCCCATCCCCCCTTTCTGCCCAGAGGTTCACCTTGCAGCCCTTGAGAATGCCGCCGCTGTACAGTTCCGCCTTCTCCCTGCCTGCTGGTCAGCGCCCCCAGGGGTACTCTAGAGGCAGAGGACCGGCTTCCTCCTCCCCGCCATGGCTCAGGGAACGAAGACGATGGCACCTGGAGTTCTGAGGCAAGCTTTTCGCAGTGCCCGAGACCCGGGCCGCAGCTCCCCCTTCCTCCACCTGAACAGCCAGGCTCCACCGACGCCATGGCTTCGAGCACGCACGAGGCCTGTTGGAGGGTGTTTTTACGTGCCCAGAAGAACTACTTCCGCAAGGGGTGATCGACGGGCAGCCAATGGAGGGGAGAGGCGGTAGGCGCCGCGCCCAGCATCACAAACGGGAAGCAGGGCTTCTCCTGGGTGGCAGCGGGGCTTTTCGCGGGGGCGGGGCCATAGGGTCACTGAGGCAGGCTGTGGGCTTGCCCTTCTCTCCCGTTGAGCCTGGCGCACCCTCCCCCACCGTTGGGAGGCCGGTCCGGTCCCTTCCCCTCGACCAGGTGAGGAGGAGGAGGGGGTAGAGAGAGGTGCCCGGCCAGGGTTCCTTCTCTGGTCCCGGCTTGCCTTTCCACTTCCTTCAGGCCAGGGAGGTGGCCAGACCACACACGCGGGTGGGCTGTGGCTGTTCCCGGTGGGCTGGGGGGTGGAGGAGCGGGGCTACCACGTGTGGGCGGTGCTGGAGGCCAACATGCTTCTTTGCCTTCCCACCGGCCTGGGCAAGACGCTGGTGGCCGCCATGGTCTGGCGACAAGACCATCAATGGGGGGAGGGAGAGCAGAGGAATGGGGAGGGGGCCATCAAACCCGTGAGGGAGCCAGGCCCCATGGGCCCCACGCAAGCTACGGGCCTGGGGCAGGGGGCTTTCTGATCCCACAAAAAGTCCTGTCTGAAAGAGCTATTTCCTGTTCTAGGGCCTGTGCCTGCTACACAGTTTTGTTTGTTGCTGACAGGTAACCAAAGCTACACAAATTGAGGGGTGTGTGAACTGAGCTTTACATTGCCTATCCTTAGCCCACCAGTGACAGACAACCCAACCTGAGGAGAAAATGTGTGCTGCACATGTTGGTGGGGAGAGATGAATGGAGGCAGAGTTTTCCCGGTTGGTCCCAGCAACAGGTAGCCTACCTGTTTTGCAGTTAGGGGAGGGGTTTTGAACTAAAGCTTTACCTTACTAAATGGCAAGCACAGAGATACCAAACCAGGTGAAAGAGGATCCTATGAGCAGGATTTGTCTTTTGGAACAGTGTAAGAAGTTTTTAAAAAGGAACCTCTGTCGCTAACCTGAATCATAGAGTGTTAAGGCAGGGAAGCTGATCATTCTGAAGGTTTCCTATTAATTATAGTCCCTGATGCAGAAGAAATATTCATACATTGGGAACCAATTAGCAGTCAATTACTCTGCACCATGTTTCAAACACGATTCGAGAATATGACAATCATGTGCGGTTATGCCTCAGCAGATCGCTCTGATGGAGAGATCAAAGATCAATTTGGCAATAACTGGCAACATTTGATTGGTAAAGCTCTCAAGCACGACATCTGCTTAGAGATGGAAAACTTAATGCTAATGTCATGGATGGCTACGACAAAGTGGGGGCTGTAATTCACATACTTATGCCTTCTAACGGCACAGAGAAAGGGGAATGGAAGGAATACCAATTGGCATTGTTTCTACTGAATCCCATTGTCTGGGAGTGATCGATCACTTATACATCCAATTAAGGTCACCGTCCAAAGCACACTTATCGGCATGTAGGTCCCATGGAATTCAATAGGACTGACTTCTGAGTGCAAGTGGTTAGGACTGGGTTAAAAATTTAAGCTTCCCAGCCAGGACTGGTGACAGTGAGTGCCATGGTGCTAGTGGGTGCTAAATTGGGGTCTCCTTTATGGGAGGATCAGTAATGTGAGACAGGGCTTTGTGCCTCACTTTTAACCTCTTTGGGCTCTTTTTGTAGCAGGAACTATAAGCTCTTGGAGGATTGGCTACATTGAGAGTGTGTCACCTAATGTGCAAAGGAGTTCTTGCTACAAAAAGAGCCCTGCGTGATCATTATTAAGCAAATCCACACAAGTGCAGCCACAACAAAAACAGAAGTGCTTCCTTCATTTCCACATTCAGTATCTACAGCTAGAGCAGGGTTCATGGAAGGATCTTGTCTGTGGTGGTGGAGGAGGAAGAGGAGGAGGAGGAGGAGGAGTAGAAGTTGGTTTTTATGCCCCATTTTTCTCTACCCTAAGGAGTCTCAATGTGGCTTACAATCGCCTTTCCTTCCTCTCCCCACAACAGGAACCTTGTGAGGTAGGTGGAGCTGAGAGAGTTCTGAAAAAAAAAACTGGGACTGGCCTAAGGTGAGGCTTCATGTAAAGGAGGGGGGTGGGGATCAAACCTGGTTTGCCAGATTAGAATCCAACACTTTTAACCACTACACCACACTGGCTCTCTTGGATTGTCTTATTCTTTATGCTCATAATTAGAGACTACCACTATTATATGCTAGAGAAGACTTTTGAGAGTCCCTTGGACTGCAAGGAGATCAAATCAGTCAATCCTAAAGGAAATCGACCCTGACTGTTCCCTGGAAGGCCAGATACTGAAGCTGAAGCTCAAATACTTTGGACACCAAATGAGAAGGGAGCACTCACTGGAGAAGATCCTGATGCTGGGAAAGACTGAAGGTAAAAGAAGAAGGAGACAGCAAAGGATGAGATGGTTAGACAGTGTTCTTGATGCAACGAATTTGAAATTAAGCAAACTCTGGAGGATGATGGAGGACAGGAGGGCCTGGCGTGAAGTGGTCCATGGGGTCACGAAGAGTTGGACTCGACTGTGCGGCTAAACCACCACCACCATTATACAGATTTGGAAACCATTGATCAGGAATTTTATATAGATTATTTTAAAGGAGATCTGTTTGAACCTGATTGACTCCATTATCAAGGGACCAAGTGGTACAGAATAACACAATTTACTCTCCTAATGGCTGTTTCTTGCCATCCTCCAGGAGCCTATGAGTAATCTTAATTATGAATCTTCGTATGGGAGAAATCTGGCCATGCATCCTTCTTAATTGTTTATGTGGGTAGCTGGACACCCCTGCATTTCAAACAGTGTGTAGGTTATCAGCCAGGCTGTTACTCCATGTCTCTTCTTACTTCCTGCCTCCCTCCAGCAGAGGTAGCTTTTAAGAAAAGAAACTAAACAACTCTCTCCTGGGCAGGTTTGGGACACAGAACTAGCTCCCAGAGACATTTCCCAGGTTTGGGACACAGAACTAGCTCCCAGAAACATTTTTTTTTTATAAACTAAGCTGAGAAAGAGTAAACTAGTAGCAGACATTGGAGGTATAAGATCAAGGAAAACAGAAAAGATGCATTCCGTATTAAGAAATTCCATTCCAAAATCAGGCACATTTTCTTCATTGTTCCTCTGAAAGCCAAGGACCTACTTTGACGTTCTACAAGGACTCCTACTGTGAGATGTACTCATGTTATGGGAACGTAACAAAGCCTTGTTATTTCTGGCATTTGAAAGCCTCTGCAAATGTCTGTATGGGCCAACTGGGGTTTTGGAAAGCTAACAACTGTTCTACAAGAAGGGAGGAGTGTATCTTGAGCCATTAGCTGAAGGAGATGATCTGACAGGTCCTATTCGCTGTCAGGTTGGTCAAGCAGAAGTTTAAAAAGTGGATAGTCTGTGGTTGTGTCTGACCCACAGTAGCCATTGTCACAGGATATGCATGTTGTTGAACTGAACTATTTTACATGTGTGTGTTTCTTCAGAAGCTTTTGGCAAGCTTTAGAGTATTTAGTCTTCTCTGATGATGGAAAGTACTGTCAAGTCACTGCTAATTTATGGCAACTCCATGGGGTTTTCAAGGCAAGAGGTGAACAGAGGTGATTTGCCATAGCAATGCCTCTGCATAGTAACCCTGGGCTTACCTGGTTGTCTCCCATCCAAGTACTAACCACAGCAGACCCAGCTTAGTTTACAAAATCTGATGAGACTGGGCTATCCAGGTCAGAGCAGTCCTCTTTAGGAATGGGCATGAACCATATTTTTGCAGTTCGTTTGTGGCTGAATCATGAGCTGACATGAACTGAGAGGCTGGTTTTCAAACCCAACTGGTTCATATTGGTTTGTAACCCCTGCTTTCTGCTCCCTGCCATTCAGCTATTTTCTGTGAAGAACAGAAAGCAGGGGTTTAAATGGCTCTGAGCCATTTAAACCCCTGCTTTCTGCTCTTCATGAACTGCCATGAACCTTGACATACAGCCTTAAAATTCATGGAAGCTCATAGTGGTTCTTCAGTTTGTGAACTACAAACCAGACAAAATGCATCACAAACTTATGTTCATGAACTGGTTCTTGCCCATCCCTAGTCCCTTTTGTAGGGCATCCTTAAATATCCTAACAATGGCAGGTCTACATGAAACCCCTAAGTTCTGTGCTTAAAATGTAAGCAATAGTGGCTGTGATTGAGAGCAGAAGGTTGATTCTGCTCATGACCAGGAGCCTTTTCAGCTCCATCTCTGAGAAGCTCTTGCTGAAGGGTTTCTAGGGCAGTGCCCTTTGAGATGCAAGGGATTCTGCAGGACAGCAAAAGTAGCTACACTGTAAGGAGAAATGCTTTGTGCACAAATAGGTTCTTCTAACAATGTTAGCAGAGATTCAACTGGTAGAAAACTGCAGAAGGCTCTTGCTGCACACACACACACACACGGAATTCCCTCCTTTATTGAGAAGGACTGCTTCCCTAACATTTCCCAGAGATCCTTGGAGTTAGGTTAATCATAAATTGTGTGGCAGAGGACGTGGCATTATTTTGTTTTTACCTGGTTTTGCACTGTATTTTACCTGATGTTTGTTGTACTTTAACTGATTTTATATTGTATTTTAATTGACTTCCTTATTGCATTGTGTTGTGTTATGCTGTAAATAGCCTCTGGACGCTTCTGGTTGAAAGGTGATCTACAAATAATCTCTCTCCCTCTGCCTCTCTGAAGCCCAGCAGCTGGAGCTTCTGACAAGAGTCCATCTCTCCCACAACTTGAGTGGGACAGAATTGGAAGGAAGTGGAGAGGACATCAAAGGTGGAGAAGGAAAGATAATGGGCTGGAGTTATGAAGGCAAGGAGCCCAAGAGCCTACACCAATTGATTCTTTGCAAAAGCAGTCATGTACCTTTGCCACCATAAGCTAGCCATGATCCTAGTGCCAATAATTTTATGTGCCACCTGGAGCAGGTTAAAGAATCATAGACTGTTAGAGCTGGAAGGGACCTTGCAGGTCATCTAGTCCAACCTCCTGCACTCTGCAGGAGCATAGCCTAATGATACAACATACAGCATACCCAAAAGATGGTCGTCCATCCTCCACTTGAAAACGTCCAGCGAAGGAGCATCCACCACCTCCCAAGGCAGTCTGTTCCACTGCTCAACCACTCTTAGAGTTAGGAAGTTTCTCCTGATATTTAGCCAGTATCAACTCCCTTGTAATTTCCACCCATTAGTAGCTCTACTCTCTGTTCCTTCATGGAAACTTACAGTCTCTAGAGGTTACTTTTTTAAAGGCCTTCAGTAGGAAAAAAGATGCAATGGTGCTATTATACCTACTTTGGCCCCGGGATACTATAAAAATGGTATGAAGGAAAACAGGCCTTGATATCAATATCACAAAGCTTGAGATGACATCCTAATGGAAAAACAACGGACCTTGATATCAATATCACAAAGCTTGGATTGACATCCTAATGGGAAACAGATATTTCATCTATTAAGGAAAGCAAGTAGTACTTTTATGATTATGAAGGATATCAGATATGATTTACAGGGAACAGAAATTAGGACTTTTTTGGTGGATAATGAATCATTGGGGGAACATTGTGGATAAATAGCCAAAATATATTTGAGTATTACATTCTAGTGGGTTTTCTTTTCTCTCTCTCCTAAAATATGTTTTTATTGTAAGCATTGTTTGTTGTTGCTTGCTTTTGGCAGTTTCTGTTGTTTCACGATCAATGCTTCACTGGAAATTTCAGTAAAAGATGCAATTTTAAAATAGAAGGGAAAAGCACACCATGCCCCACTAAAGTGAGTTGTTATTACAGCTTGGTTCTAATGAGACTGTAAAGTAAGTCCAGCCTCCATGTTTTCAAAGGGATAAGGTATCACATGTTCCCACCACTGAAGTGAATGAGGAAATGCAGTCACATGAACACTCATGAAGCTGCCTTATACTGACTCACACCCTCGGTCCATTACAGTCACTAATGCCTACTCAGACTGGCAGCAGCTCTCCAGGGTCTCAGGCTGAGGTCTTTCATATCACTTGCAACCTGATCCATTTAAATGGAGTGTTAGCCAAATTGCCTTATTTCTTAATAATAGCTTGGGGAATTATGTTCTTAAATGGCAATAGGCATATTTGTTGTTCAGTCGCACAGTCGAGTCCGACTCTTTGCGACCCCATGGACCAGATCCCGCCAGGCCTTCCTGTCTTCTGCCGTCCTCTGAAGTTGGTTCAATTTCATGTTCGTTGCAACTATGACACTGTCTAACCATCTCATCCTTTGCCGTCCCCGTCTTCTTTGACCTTCAATCTTTCCCAGCATCAGGGTCTTCTCCAGTGAGTGCTCC
>NW_015162508.1:73493-80684 GCF_001447785.1 Gekko japonicus
CTTCTATTTGCCAAGGAGTGATGGGGCCAGATGCCATGATCTTAGTTTTTTTGATGTTGAGCTTCAAGCCCACTTTTGCGCTCTCCTCTTTTATCCTGAGCAAGAGGCTCTTTGGGCCCAAAGTCCCTCTTAGTCCAATATCCCAGAAATAGACACAGAGACCAGATCTTAATTAAGTGTTTTTTTTACTAGGGAGTTTGCACACACATACAATAAAACTCAAGCACAAACAACAGTACAGAGCTAAGAAAATTAGGCAGAAAGGTATAGCGACATTTGCATTAGCAGGGGAAAGTCATTGGTTGGGTGATACTGACCTGTTCGACGAGATGAAGCAATCCTGCAGTAAAAAATAAGGGGGACTATAAGGAAAAGGGGTTGTATTCTGGCCGGCAGAACATGTGGTAGACTCTGGGCAGTGCTTAAACCGAGAGTCAGCAAGGTAGGATGGGGTCAGGTAGAAATTAAGTGAGAGAGAGCAATGGCGAATCCTGCTCTTTTTACACTTTATTTGGGCTAGGGGCGTGTGCCCTCTAGTCAAATCCCCTAGCCATGTTCCCAGGAAGTTTCAACACAAAAACTGGTTTCAGGAGGATGGGAGCTTAATGGCTTGGCAATATTACTTCTATTCATTCTAAGAGTGGCACCATTAGAAAACAATAGCAGAAGCCCTGAGGGTCATTAATGTTGATGGTCTGATGATTGCTCTGGTGATGGGCTTGGCGGGCACGTGTCAGCCAGCGAATCCATTTCATGCAAGCAGTTCTTTTGTTATGCTTGAGAGCATACGTGCAGCATCTGGCAAAGATGTGTGGGGGAGGAAGATGCTTGCGTGCTGGAGATGTCTGCTCATGGAGTCTCTGTAGAGATTCTCAGGTCTCCTTTGCATGGCATGGCATTCCTCTACAGCAAACTGTCACTGGCTTCTGTGTGATTTTCGCGGCTAGGGAGCTTGGCTCTCACTCCTTGATGCACTGCAGGTGAGAGGTGGCAGGTAACCCATGGATCCACTCTTTGTCTGGCACATCATCTCAGGAAGAGACTTCCCTCAGCTGGGTGCATGTCTGCAGTCCAGGTAGTTGGCATCAGTGTGGGGTTACCACATATTTCATTTCCATTGGCACACTTATTTCACAGTCCAGCTATCACAGTCCAGCGATTAGTTATGGTTCATAAGTCCATGAGAGTGTTATAAGCTCCTTGCATGGCAACAGGAGACACCAAGGATTGAGGCTGGGACCTTCTGCAGGCCAACCAAATCCTGTGCCACTGAGTCACTTCCCCTCCCCGAATCAATCAAACATCAAAGTAGGTCAGGGACCAGCAGAGAATGAGGAAACTCATTTCAATGGGGATTTGGTGTGCACATTGGCCCACAATTCAAGGCTTTAACAGTGCTGTCCTAAGAAAAATTACATCCATCCAAGGCCCTAGACTTCAATGGTCTTACAATGGTCTAACTTTGCTTACTGAAAGATTGCAGTATAGCTCAGGTTGCACTCATGTCCTATTTATATTTTAAAGTTGGATTTAATGGTTTAAAAAACATGGCCACATGCTGGAAGAACACTGCAGCGGGCCCATATCTGTTTAATTGCCATGCTAAATCATATTTTAATTCTATAAGCTGTGCTGGTTACGCAGGGCTAGTGCTGTTCATAAATGCGAAGGTGCTGTGTGCTCATCAGTTATCACCTTCTCAAGAGGTGCTTTTGGAAACGATGTAACGATAAATCACGGCAGGAATGATGAAGGAGCGTGATCACTGTCTAATGCCCACTCATTCAACCTTAGAGAACGATGCACAGTTCCATCACTATTAGAGTGGTGTGAATATTGTGTATCAAAATGAGATTTTGTTCCTAGCGTAAATCATGTCCCGCTTTCAATGGAAGGTTCTCTAACCTTTTGGCAGGTTTCGGTCGAGAATCTGGGATGGAAATCAGGTGGGAGCAGGAACATTGTGTTATTCTGACTTGTGTTTTGGGGTGGAAATTAAGAGACACGGTTTTCAGACTTACTTGGTGATGCTGGTAATTGCTTGAATAGTAGGAGATAGAGGACAAAGGGATCCCATTTTAAATCAATACCAGTGATAGGGTTTGCTGGAAAATTCCACCTTTCCAGATGCTAATATTTATTTTTAATCACAACATCTGGAATGGACACATAAAAGTTCACTTGAGTGAAAAGTTTATTTTGTGGCAGAGGAGAAACAACTATTATTTAAATAGAAATCATGCACGTTGTGCTTGTTCATCTCATTTTTTGGTATTCCTTCCCCATGATGTTTGCCATCATAATCTTATTTCTCAACAATCCCATGTCTTTAAGAGCTTTTTTTTCTTGTCAGGTTAAATGCCAGCCCTTCCATGGTTATGAAAAGTCGATATACTAAGTTACCTTATTCAGAAAGGACCTAATTGTGTTCCTCTGATTTGACTGATTCTCTAGCATGTATACTATTGGAATGTCCCTTTTATGAAACATTGAGATTCTGTCACATTACTCTTCTTTTAATTGATTGGCTTGGATTATCTGTGTCTGAGGGCTTTTCTGCACTTCTTATTTTCATTACTTGTGTGCCCATACAGGTTTTTTCCCCTTGTATGTTTTGCTGCCCCTAGTGGTCACTTCAATATTTCATCACTGTATCTTCAGTTTATTTCCCTGCACTTTTACAGTCAAAGCAATCACTAGAGGGAGTAAAACACATACAGAAAAGGGAGTAAAAACTACAACAAAATACAGGCTCACAAGTGACAAAATGCCATGTGCAGAAAAGCCCTGAGGTAATATCCTTTTTATTGAGTGATAGGGATCCCAAAGTTACACTGGTAGTCGCAAAATTTATTTCACTCCTTATGTCCCTTAAGCGACAGATATAAGCAATTCCACTATTCACAATCTATGTATCAAGGAGCTTCTAATGGATAAAGGAAAGGAAATAGGGATCGAAACGGAGAATGTGCACAATATTTGAAGTCACTGAAGGAACTTGCTTCAAGCTTAAATTGAAACAATATGAGCAGAATTATCATATTCATACAGCAGCGATCAAGATCAGTCAGTTTTGATCAACTTGCAATGCAAAACCCTAATTGCACGGGAATGATCTCGTAAACACCACTATGTTCCGCTTAAATTGTTTGTTTGTCCCTCCATCCATCCAATCTTCCTCCCCAGGAGCCCAGGGTAGCCCCTACAATCCTCAGCATGTACAGTTACTAGCAACCCTGCCACCACCACCCCCGCTACCTCTTCTGCACCACTTCAGAAGAATCATATACAAGGCTACTTTAGCTTCTTCATTTCTCCCTTGCTGCCACTCAAAGCAAATGCAGGCAAAGGGACTGGGGGGGGCAGGGATTCCCCACCCCCACTGGGGCTGGACAGCCCTATGCAGCCCAGTTTGATGAGAGCTTCCTGTGGGGTTCACTGGTGACCTGACTTATTCCAAGGGAAGCACCCTCAAGATTGCGAGTTTATTGCTGAGAAAAGGGTCTCAGGTTTCTGGAGTCCCTTTGATCCAGTGAAGATCAAAGGGGGCATGAGATCTTCAAAAATAACTTTAATAAACGATCAGGTTGTGGATTTGAGAATAAATGGAGAGTTTTTTATACTTATTATGGACAGAGCTGTAAAAGCGATACAGTACTACAATACAATATTACAATGTTGTCCTTTGATTTTCAGTTAACTGGTGGTGATCAATTTTCACATTTATGTAGTTAAACTGTGAATGTATGATGATTCTCAACTGTGGCATGGAATTTTGTTATTTCCTCATTACTACAAATTATTTCAAATGGCTACATGATTATTCCAAATTTATATAAAAAATATTGAGAGAACTCATTTATATATCCTCCTTATAATTTTGATTTTTAGATTGGGAATTGTAAAAACAGCTGCCACCACACTACAAGAATCTTCACTGTGTGCTTGAAGGTAACTTGAGGCAGCCATTTTGCGGCTGTGCTCGCCACACTGTGTCAGAATTCCAAACCTTTACCTTTACCTTACTACAATACAATATTACAATGTTATCCTTTGATTTTCAGTTAACTGGTGGTGATCAATTTTCACATTTATGTCGTTAAACTGTGAATGTATGATGATTCTCAACTGTGGTATGGAATTTTGTTATTTCCCCATTACCACAAATTATTTTAAATGGCTATGTGATTATTTCAAATTTACATGAAATATTGAGATAATTTGTTTGTATATCCTTCCTTATGATTTCTATTTTTAGATTGGGAATTGTGAAAACGTATTACAGGAAAATAGTGTTATAGGGAATGTTATAATACGGTAATGATTTGTTTAGATTTATTAATCCTTTTTTAAAAAACATTGTCTTCAATATTTTTTAAAAAAGTGCCTCACCCTTATTCATTCCCCCCCTCATACCCTTTCCCCCCGTAACCTATTTTTAAAAAACTTATTTTTTAAAAAAATAAACTTCTGCAGAGGATGAAATGTTATTTCCTCATTACTACAAATTATTTCAAATTGCTACATGATTATTCCAAATTTATAAAAAAGAAATATTGAGAGAACTCGTTTATATATCCTCCTTATAATTTTGATTTTTAGATTTGGAATTGTGAAAACATATTGCTTTGGCAGCAGCTGCCACCACACTCTGAGAATCTTCACTGTGTGCTTGGAGGTAACTTGAGGTAGCCATTTAGTGGTTGGCTTCACCTCCTGCAGCAGTTGTTTTGTGGCGGCCATTTTGCGGCTGTGCCCACCACGCTGTGTCAGAATTCCAAAGGTGCCCACAGGCTCGAAAAGTCTGGGGACACATAAATGTTGAAAAAAGCAGATTTATTATGACTAATATTTACAGAGCACCTACCATGGCTTTACCGAGGAAGTAGCTGAGCATGTTGCTGACCTTTCCATGGGTCTGCCCCGCTTCCAACCAAAGCTATCTCTAAGCTGGGGAGTCTTGTGAGCAAAAATTCAACTTTGTGAACTACTGGCATTAAAGTCGCGAGCGAGCAATTTGGCTGCTGCATAAATCAGTTTGATTTGGAACCATCCTTCCTGAGCTACGACAAAAATGTGTGAGCCAGAGGCTAAACAACCTGTGGGCTAGCTCACACTAACTCAGGGAACACTGCTCCCACTGCCTTTGATCTGGCTGCTTCAGCCTTCTCCTTTCATGGGCATGAAAGCAGTGGGACACAATCTCGAGGCATATGGGAGCTTCAGAATCCCCCCTTTTCATTTTGCCATCAGTTACTGATTGGAACAGGCCTGCCTCTCAAAAAATAGGTTCCATGCTTCTTCAGAGGTACAATCCCCCCCACACACACACACGCAGTTGTCTTATATGCTTTCTGTTTACCATTCGTTGAAATGAAACACATTCCTTTTACGATACGCTGTCAACAACAACTATATTAGTGTCGCTTTATTATGACAAGCTGTCTTCTGACCTTCAGCATTACAAACCCAAGTCTTTTGTCAGCCAAAGTACAAACACACATCTTTTTTTCTTTTCCTGTGTGGCTTTCATTCCCACTGGTTACTAGGCCACCAGAAACCTTTTGTTATCACCGTCTCGCCTTGCAGGAATTGCTCCACTGAACTCAATTATTACTATTTGGACTTCATCTCCACAAGGCAAAAATCCCACTTCTAACAATCAATTTAATGTCTCAAAGACCTGCCAGTGATAGCTTAGATGCCTGGGCTTCTAACAATGCAATTAGATAGAATATCTTACCAGTTTCTATCAGGGCCGGCTCAAGTCATGGTGCCACCAAGGACAGCTGTTGGTCCTTCCCTCTCTGGGGAGCTAAAGCAGTTAACCCTTTCCTCAACGTTCTTCCAGGCCTTTGTTTTACAACAAGCATTGGAAGGATTATAGTGTATTAATGTGACACAAAACTATAAGAAACACTGCAATAAGATGCTAAACATTAAATACGTATAATGAATTTCCAATATTAATTACAATCAGTATATTGCAATATTTTTACAAAACAGGTAGGTTCTCCTGAAGGTCCATTGTAACTCTTCATCTCCGGTGCTCAAAGGCTGCGGGTAAAACTGGAAGGCTGGTAACAACTGTTAGGGAACAAGCCTGATATTTGTTTTATGGACTGCTTATTGCTACACAATGGACTGTGCACATACACATGGGCTCAGAGAACTGTACACTTTAGGTCACCTGTTGTGATTACGCACATAGAGGGTGCCTGCACATACCTTACATGTAAATAAGGTTTCAGCAACACAGTTGCACAGCCTGGTGAAGAAGCACAAATCTCCATTATTGTTAGCAATAAAACAACTTTGGGAAGAAACAGCCACCATGGCAAAGCTCCTTGCTGGTCATGTATCACCCATCGCCATGTAACTGCTTTGTTCCTGAGCTGGCATTTCCTGCCAGATGGACATTTGGTTATCAAAGGAACTGGCCAACTTCATCAGCACTACAAGGAAGCATCCTGATGCCTGGATTTCACACCTGTTTAGATGCCAATCCTTCGATTAAGGTTTTAGGTTACAATATTGGTCATCCCTCCTAGGTAACCTCCCTCCCTACCTGCAACCAATAGGATTGTTTTTGGGACGCTGTAAATAAAGCAATTTGGCTAACCACCACCATCTATTGGAACAGGGCTGGAAGGTACATGTGGCTCTATATTATCTGTGAACTATCAGTTCTCAACACCAGTCACTTTGAAGAAAGCTAACTTTATTGAGACTTTGATAGATAGATACCATACTGGACATGAGCTATTGTTAGGACTGAAGGTGAATGTGCGAAGGTTACAGATATAGTGTATTCAAGTCAGGGCACTAAAGATCAGGATAAATCACCCCATAATATTTGCCCATCAGAATTAACAGTCAACTACCTCCCCACTAGGAGCTGTGGTGGCTCAAGTGGTTAAGACGCTGAACTGCAGGCTGTGGAAGGTCAGTAGTTCAGCAGTTACATCAAAGAGAGAGGAGCCTCCTCTCTCAATGGCAGGTAAGCTGTAAAATGCATAGGAAGCCAGACAAGTCTTCTGCTGCTTCAGAGCTGGCTACTACAGGGCTCCTCTTCTCTTGAGGCGTCCTCCTCCCACGAGGGACCCACAACAGTAGGCAGTGCACGTGGTGTCAGCTATGCTGCCATGGGGGTTGGGATGTTCTATCAGTGTCTGTGTAAATTGCTTTCGC
>NW_015162508.1:81922-82940 GCF_001447785.1 Gekko japonicus
TACAGATATAGTGTATTCAAGTCAGGGCACTAAAGATCAGGATAAATCACCCCATGATATTTGCCCATCAGAATTAACAGTCAACTACCTCCCCACTAGGAGCTGTGGTGGCTCAAGTGGTTAAGACGCTGAACTGCAGGCTGTGGAAGGTCAGTAGTTCAGCAGTTCGAGACTTGGGTGCCGCATGATGGAGTGAGCTCCCATCTCTAGTTCCAGCTCCTGCCAACCTAGCAGTTCGAAAGCAAGAAATTGCAAGTAGATAAAGAGGTACCACTTTGGTGGGAAGGTAACAGCATTCCGTGTGCCTTGGTGTTTAGTCATGCCGGCCACATGACCACAGAAACATCTTCGGACAGCGCTGGCTCTTTGGCTTGGAAACAGAGATAAGCACCACAACCCTAGAGTCGGATCGGACTGGCTTTCGAGCAAGGGAACCTTTACCTTTACCTTTTTATCTCCCCACTAAGCACGTACCTCTCCCTGACCATCCCTCCCGCCAAAACTAACAGTTGCCTACCGCCCCCCCTCAGACACGTAGCCTCTACATAGCAAAAAAAACAGAATAACAGACATTGAAGAAGCCAGGGCATTTGGCCCCACTAAGGTGACAAGCCTCTGGCACATCAAAGAGAGAGGAGCCTCCTCTCTCAATGGCAGGTAAGCTGTAAAATGCATAGGAAGCCAGACAAGTCTTCTGCTGCTTCAGAGCTGGCTACACAGGACTCCTCTTCTCCTGAGGCGTCCTCCTCCCACGAGGGACCCACAACAGTAGGCAGTGCACGTGGTGTCAGCTATGCTGCCATGGGGGTTGGGATGTTCTTTCAGTGTCTGTGTAAATTGCTTTCACATTTTTCTCTCTGCTTTGTGCTGAAACACTTATCTCTAAAGAAGTACAGGTGTGGGGGGGTGTTGTCTGCCTTCCAGGCAAGCCGTGGGAGCCGAACAATTCCCAGCTTTGCATAGTAACAGTTTGCTGGCTTTAGCTCGCGCGCGGGTGGGTGCCTAATTGGCCAGTGCA